>NW_027206403.1:0-172500 GCF_024711535.1 Dipodomys merriami | reverse complement strand
ATTTACAAAAAATTAATATGGAAGCAAAATAATAAAATAAGGTTTAGAACCATTCAAGGCACATGCCAGCTGCCCAACAGGCAAATACACAAGAATCACAGCTTGTGATTAGGTGAAGTAAATAAAAAGGAAACATTTATCTAAAATACAGTGTTGGAGGCATGGCTCAAGTGGTAGAGCACTTGTCTGCCAAGTACCAGGCTCTGAATAAAAACCATAGTACTTCCAAGGGAAAAGTATTTTAAAGTTTTAGAACTTAAGGAAAAGGGCAGAGGAAAGTATAATGGCTCACATGGTGGTGTACACCTGTAATCTTAACACTTGGGAGATTAGGAAGTAGCCTTGGCTACATAATGACACTATATCTTAAAGAAAATTAAATATTAGAATAAAATAAATCAAACTAGATTTCTAAAAACTAGGGTGCACTTCAAGTATTAATGAACTTGTCTTCTATATGCAAGGCTCTGGTCCAGTACACCAAAAATTAAATGCTTAATAACTGAAAAATTTAGTTTAATTGGTGAAATACTAGATGCCCTTTGGCTGGAATCCCTCCTGGATAAACTTGTGGCAGTTGACACAGCTCCATTCCGTGCTGCACTGAGTGCATTGCTCAGCACACACCATTCAGATCGACATGCATGGACCTCTAATATAATTTGTTTTTGAGTATACTCCTTTCAATCTTTCATATCACAATAACAGGTCCTTCTATTATTTTTGACGTCTTATAGTTATCTCCATCCTATTATTGAGAATTGCTCTTCTCCTGTGCCTGCATACCACAGCATATTCTGAGAAGAGTAGTAGCTCTCTTGCTAGCCACCCTAATCCTGCCCCATCTCCTCCTTAAATTATACTTTGGTATAATTATGACACTACCCAGGGGATTGGAAATATCCTGCTAGCCACTCTTCTCCAGCCCTGCTTCTTACTCAACAGAGTTTATGGTCTCATCTTGTGGTTGCCTAGAGGGAAATCTCACTGCTGCTTAAGAAGAAAGAGCAGCCAAGAGAAACAATAGAATCCTGGCCTGGCTGTGTGCTGGAACTGAGGTTCTTCTACAGGAAATAGAAGGGAATGTCAGGCAAAATAGCACTTAGGCCTCTATTCAGAGGTGACAGCTTGCCATCATAAAGCAATTGAAATTCAGATTACATGGTGTACTTGTTAAACCAGGAGGGTAAACTGACTCTTCTTCCTTTAACGAGAGGTAAGTTGGAAAGTTCTGCAGGAATTGGGCTCGGTGGCACAGTTCAAGGTACTCTTTTCACTTGGACAAGCTAAGTTTACTTCAATTAAGAGGTACGTACCCATGGCCGCATTGAATGTTCTGTCCTGTATAGATCCCTGTATCTCACACAGGTGGTACCAAATGTCTCACATTAAGAATGATGGGTTCCAGCTTGTTGGGCCGTGGCTCATCAGGATACAGGATACAACTTGTTTGAGCCATGAGTGTTCCATTATTTGTTCAGTGTTTGTCTCTCCTTCAGGTCCTCAATTACCAGTTGGCATATTACATTTTATCTAACAGACAGGTTATATGGACCAGCATGCTTGGCCTTCAGAACTAGTGACTCTACCTGAGTCACTTTTTCCCCTCAAAGGGAAATCTTCCTGTTATAATAAAATATAAAAAGCCACCTAAGCTCCAGATTTCCACATTTCAGGCATCATACCTTTTTATTTTTCCAGTTGTGTGGCTTGAACTCTGGGCCTGGGCACTGTCCCTGAGCTCTTCAGGTCAAGGCCAGCACTCCACCAGTTGAACTACTGTGCCACTTCTGGTTTGCTTGTGGTTAATTGGAAATGAGTATTACAGACTTTCCTGACTAGGCTGGCTTTGAACCATAATGCTCAAATCTAAGCCTCCTTAGTAACTAGGATTACAGGCATGAGACACCAGTGTTCAGCCATCATTTCTTTCTTGCAGGATCATTTCGGGAGGGGATGGAATAGCACAGCACTACATAAATTCCTCAGCAACTGCAGTGGGGTGAACCAAATGCTCAGACCAAATCACTAACCTTGATATTGCCTTTGCTGTCCAAAAGGATGCTGTTGGGCTTAAGGTCTCAGTGTGTGATTGTGTTCTGGTGCAGGTGGTGTATAGCACATACAATTGGTTTGAAGAACCTTTTGGCTTCAACTCATATAGCTGATGGGATTTTCAGATCGACTTCAGAAGGTGGCACTTAGTGGCCAGTTCTGTGATGAGATACACATACTCTTCCTTCTCCATCACCTGGTAAAACCTGATGTGCCATCCATCCTTAAAAATGTCCACCTCATTCTCTATCTGATGACTGGAGATCTTTCCCTTCTCAAATATTTTAACTGCCATCTCAGTGTCTGTGAAGTGGTGATGAGCCAGCTTCACTCAGGTACCATGGTCGAGGAGTTCTTTCATCTGGTAATGTTTGATGATCTCCTCCTTCAAGGAGCTTGAAGTTGATTCTTTGCATTCTGCCATCCTCCTGCTATGATGGCAGGAGTCTCCCTAAAATTAACTAAATAAAATAATGGAAAACCCAGGAAAAGTAAAAAAGAAATACCAAAATTTAACCAACAAACCCCCCCAACCAAAAAAAACAATCTGTCTTTAATTTAGTCCAGCAGCTCACCAAGCAAGAGCTCCCTGCACTGTAAACTGACAAACCTTGGGGCACAGTAGCTTCCTATATACCCTGCATGACCTCTCATAATGGAGCAATCACAACGGGGAAAATGACATCATGGGGGAAATGGAAAAAATTAGATTCAGAGCAAGTGAGGTCAGTGAAAAAGTGGACCTATTGCAGCCTTCACTATTGGCAATCTAGCTCTTAGACCTCAAAGACTGTTGCTAAGTAATCCAGGGGGACTTGAGTTTTCTATGGTCATTATCATGCCATTTCTGAAACCACTAGGACAGTAGCCAATGTTCTCTGACCTTCTAGAGTACTCTTGCATCTTATAAATTGCTTCTGTGGAAACACCAGCCAATAGCCTCCATTCTTTTTTTGGGGGGGAGGTCTGGTCGTGGGGTCTGAATTCTGGGCCTGGGCACTGTCCCTCAGCTCTTCAGCTCAAGGCAAACGTTATACCACTTGAGCCACAGTGCCACTTCTGGCTTTTTTCTGCCTATATGGTGCTGAGGAATTGAACCCAGGGCCTCATGCATGTGAGGTAAGCACTCTACCACTGAGCCAACTTCCCAACCCTAGCCTCTATTCTTGATGGCCACCTTATCGTATGTTTTGTCCCACGAATGACAGGACACAAAGTCCTCCATCCTTGTTAAGGACAGTTGTGTCTTACAATTTGCTCCTGTAGGGACAAGGTCCAGGCTGGCTTTGAGCCAATCCTCACAATTCAGCTTCCTGAGTAATTAGGATTATAAGCCTGAGCCATCAGTATTTACCTCATCTCTCCCTTTTGGAAGATGTTTTTTTATTTGTTTGTTTGTTTTAGAAAACTTGATTTTAGCAATGTCCTTTTCTTTTTTCACTTTGTATTTGTTTCCCTTGCTGTCTAATACTTATTGTTTTTCTAATGAGAAATTGCTCATGGTATCATTGAAGATCACTTGTGTGTGAGGAGTTGTTTCTCTCTGCTTTGGGAGGTTTGCTGTCTTTGAGTGTTTAATCAGAATGTGTCTTAGTGTGGACCTGTGGGATTATCCTAATTGACTTTTGTTGAGCTGCTAGATTCCTGCATATAAGGGTTCATGCTTTCAATCAAACTTGGGAAGATTTTGGTCAGTATTCATTCAAATACAATGTATTTTTTTTCTCTCTTGTACATTATATATATATATATATATATATATATATATATATATATATACATACACATATATTATATATATTATACATACAAACTATATATATATTCACATTGTATATGTGAATATACTAATATATCCATATATATCTAGATATTTATATTAAATATATGAATATTTACATTTACATACATATATTTATTTTTACGTAGCTTCCACTTTGTGATTGTTTTTGGAAGTCTAGATTGGTACAGGCTACTTTGTCAGAGATAGAGGTAGAATTTTCGTCTTTATAGCTTGGTGAAAATCAGCATTTCTTGTCAAGGATATTGAAACATATACAATCTAGCCCCCCACCTCACTCTCTCTGATTTACTACCTCTGTCAGGTCTCTAAGCACAGAGCCATTGCTTGTCAGGTTCTCCTACTGTGTGCTGTGATCTTTTCAGTGTCATGCTCAGCTTCAATGGCTACCAGTCCTGCAACTGGAAGAGGAGATTCTCTAAAGTCAGCCTGCATGGGAGTGGTCTTAGCAGATACCCCTAGGCCAGGATTGCTGCCCAAGCACAGCTCTTTTTGGACCCAAGTCAGAGGACTGCAGAAGAGTGTGGGAGTGCTGCCTTGATATTCGTTGCACTAGGAGCAAGGCTGGGGACACAGAGACTTCACTGTGACCTGATTTCTGGGGCAAAGGAGGTGCAATGGCAACTTCAGGCTTTTTCCATAAGACATGGGCACATGGAGGGAGCAGAAGCTAAGCCCAAGAGGCTCATAAGCACATGGTGGGAAATCGAGCTAGGAGGGCCAGGCTGTGCAGGTTGGTAGGGAGGCAGGTTATGAGCCTATATTTGTAGTCTGCCAGCTTCCAAATGAAAAGCTAGACTTGATTGCTGCCCAGAAATATCCCATGCTTTTGTGGGTCAAACTGCCAAGGACCACAATGTAGGGACCTGCTCATGGCTGGCAATGCAATGGTGAAACTGGAGTGTGAAGACATCATAGTGGGCTCTGAGGATTCCCTAACCTTGCCGACCAGGGAGGCCAGAACCAAAGGAGATACCAGGCTCTGCTGGCTGGGTAGTAGATAAAATGATGGAAGAAGCCTTGCTGGATGGCTTAGTGGAGTCTGTGCCTACAGGCACATGAAGCTGCCTAGGATCTCCCCAGCAGAAACTTGGGGACAGCAGCTTTCCCAACATGGACAAAGAGTGTCCTGATGGCTAGAGGCTGTGGCCAATGCTGTTCCTAGAGGGGAAATAGGCCTGTTGCTGGAGGGAGCCAATGCCCCTTCCAAGGCTCCTGGAGTAAGGGGAGCACTCAGGAATAGGCTCTTGGAAAGGCTGGTCTCCCCACACAATGAGAACCTCTCTAGATGGTTTGATTCTTTGTTTGGTTGTGGGTCACTTCTTCGGAGGCAGAGATATTGGAAGAGTAGTGCCATTAACTTTCCTGTTCAACCTTATATGAACCTTGATTCTTATAGTTAAGCCTCCTTAGTAGCTAAGATTATGGGTGAGAGCCACCGGTGCCTGACTCCATCAAAGTTTTTAAGGCCATGGCTCTTCAGGGATATCATAGCCTTGTGTTCCTAGGAAGAAAGATGCATGCAGGTAGTAAAGACCTCTGAGATTCACATCAGAACAGAGAGAGCCCCCATATCACTGGGTGTTGAATTGGTACAATTGTTGGTACACACATCTGGCTTTTCTGAGACCAGAAGACAGTTCAAACTTGCTAGATAGGCAAAGACCAGAAAAAGGAAGAATTGGAATGCTGGGTTTAAACCACAATTTCTGTGAAATGAAAGTCCAGAAGAGAGAAGTGACTTCTGGCAGTCCCAATGGTGGCAGTGGAATAAAGGAGAAGCCTTAATGCTCTGCACCCTAGGACATGGTATGCCTACAGTCAGATGGTAAGGAAGCTAGGAGACCTCCAAGAAGATGGTAGAATTAAAAGAAAGCCCTGGGATCATTCACCCTGTGACAGATGCAAGAAGACGCAGGCATGCCCACCATCCTGTCTATCTCAGGCTTATTGCCTTATGTTTAGCCTAGATGTCATAACAGAATTGCTATAGATTCCTGGGACCAGAGACTGAATGACTCAGGAAACTAAGCCCAATTGAAATCTAAAAGGAGGACAACACCAATAATATCAAGGGAATGAAGAGCAGAGGCCTGAAGCTATAGACCAAGGTAGACCCAGGCACTGGTGGCCCACACCAGCTACTCAGGAGGCTGAGATTTTAGGGTCGAAGTAAAATCCAACACAGGCATGAAAGTTCATGACATTCTTCTCACTAATTAACCAGGGAAAAAAGCCAGGAGTGGAACTGTGACTCAAGTGGTAGAGCACGAACACTAGTCTTGAACCAAACAGTCAGGCACAAACTCTATCTGACCCTGAGTAGTAAGGACTATATAGGAGACTGAGATTTGAGGATTAAGGTTTGCAGCCATCCAGGGCAAAAAATCCATGAGTCATCTCTAGTAAAAACTGAGGAATGGAACTGTGGCTCTCCCAGTAAAGCACTAGTCTTGAACAAAAAGCTCCAAACTCAATTCTGACTCTGAGTAGTAAGGATTACTTAAGAGAATGAGATGTGAGGATTAAGTTTTGCATCAAGCAAGGCAAAAGAATACATGAGAGTTATCTCTATAAGGAGCCAGATGTGGAACTACTTCTGTTATTAAAAATCTTGCAATGGCTCAGTGACTTTTATCTAGAATTCTCTGGGATTTTCAGAACTCACTATTTTAGCTAATTCTGCATTCTGAAGCATGTAAAATACACAAATATGTCCTCAGTGTCAGGCTTGACATGACTCTTGCAGACTTGAATAACATGAAGTGCCAATGAAAGCATTCGAGCTCATTTTCAATGGGGAGGTAGCAACCTCAGAATCACTTTTTATCATTAGACAATTGAAACAGAAGACACTGACATTTTAATGAACAGTGATATTCTGCAACTTTATAAAACAACTCAATTTCTTTCACATGTGCCCCAATTGGAGGGCTTTTCCAAGAAGATAAAACAGAAAGAATAGGAAGCTTATGGGCAGACTTCTAGGAACAAAATAACATCTTAGTGAGGAGGATATTCTTCAAAACAAAGCCTTCAGAGAAAGCTTGAATAAAGGAAAAAATGTAACAGAAGAGATTAATTTTTTGCAATCCAATTCTAGGTTTATTCAGTGCAATATCTTTATTGTACCCAGCAAAGCATAAACACAACCTTACCTACAATACTACAGTTATAAAACTCAAAATTAATAATAGTATATATACAACACTATATAGTAGATATACACAATAAAGGCAAAAGAGAGAGAGAGAGAGAGAGAGAGAGAGAGAGAGAGAGAGAGAGAGAGAGAGAGAGAGAGAGAGAGAGAGAGAGAGAGAGAGAGAGAGAGAGAGAGAGAGAGAGAAGAGTGAGGGAAGGAGGGAGGGAGCAATATACATTTTGCCAAGGCAAACCTGGAAGAACACCATGAATGGCAGGCAAAATGGGGTGGGGGCAGTCTTTGGTAGGGGCAGATTTGGTTCAACTTATCTCCAAATTCAGAGTAAAGATAAGGACAAAGGACCTGGAAAACAGACCCATTCACAGCAAGGAAAACGGTGTGGTACTCTCTCAGGGTAGAACGGGTCTTAGTCAAGGTCAAGGGCCAGGCCTAACAGGAACAGCAACTTCATCCATTTTCCCTGAAAGCCTATGCCTTGGACCAACAAGGGAACCCCTAGGTTGGCAGACTATCCCCAGTTATCAGTGGCAAGCCTGGAAGTGCCAAACACTCTATGAATGGAGAAGGAATGAACTTTCTAGCCAGAAAATTACAGGCCACACATATGAAGAGAGCCTCAAATCCACAAAAGTTTGGGAGCCAGAACTGGGCTGCAGATGAATTGTCTCAATAAGGGATCCTTTCTTACAGCCCCTCGTGGGCTAGTGAAATGACACAACTGAGTTGTATTATGGGGGGGGGAGCATCAGTTACCTGCTTATCAGGTGGAGATGGAGCTGAATCAGGGGCTGTGGTCCAGGGAGTAGAAGCCTTTTCTGGGGAATCTTGGGCTCCAGGGGCATGAACACATGGGTGTTGGATTTGTAGGGGACCATGGTCTGGTGTAATGTCTGAGCAGATAAAGGCTGGGGACTGGGGAGCTAGGGCACTGCTGGAAGCAGATCTTTAGCTGCAGGACTATGCTGGAGCTACTTGAGAAAGAACTGGAGCAGCTGCAGGAGCCAAAGCTGGAGGCTGAGCCAGAGAAGGACTCAGGGCCCTGGCTCCTGCTAGAATCACTGCTTCATTCCTGAGTCTCAGCCCTGCTAAAGTCCTTCCTACTTGGCTCCTTAGCGGACTTTTTTTTTTGTAGAGGGATCCTCTGACTTGTTTTCAGGGTGGCCTTGCCTGTATTAGAAGGAACCATCTTCCTGCCGTCCCCAACTCCTCCCTCTCTCCTCATCCTATGAGGCTGAGGCAGAGCTCAATGGAACAGAATTTTGACCCTATTCCAAGACAGTCCCTCAGAGCACTATCACACAGCAAGAATATAGTTCTAGAAGTGGAAAAGCTCCACATCTGTGAAGAGAATTGGTATGCAAAAAAAAAAAAAAAGGAGACATTTGAAGCCACAATTGACATTAGTCACTAATTTCCCTTAGGAAGTGAGTTTTTTTTTTTAATATTCTAGAAGTGATTGCTCCCTTCAAGCCCTTTATCAACTTTAGAGAATTTGTTCAAAGGAAGATTTCCCCAGGCTTTCCTGTAAACTTAGATAGACCTCTGTTTCCCAGGATCACAGCCACTGTGACTTTCAGGATTTGTGAAATGATGTAGTTGATGGCGTTATCTTTACCATGTCAGATAACTACAAAGAAGGCACCCCAACCATTGTCCTGATCTTTAACATAGTCACCAAGAACAAGAAACACAGAGACTCCTAGAAGTAAATCCAAAAAGAAGGGACAAATGTTTTCAGGGAATTACATATTGAAATGACACATCAGTAATAAGATTGGAAGAAATGGGCCTCTAATATGAATTTTATCAAGTATTCTGATGAGCCATTTCCAGTCGTTTAAAAATGTATCCTTTATGTGTACTTGTTTGATCTGCAGCTACCAGTGATATGATTTTTTTTTGTCTTTTCTTTTTTGGTACTGGGGATCAAACCCAGGACGTTGCACTTGCTAGGCAAGCGCTTTGCCACTGAGGTACATCCCAGCCTGGTATGATTTGTTATTAAAGAAGTTTATAATACTTGTTGAAATATACATGCATATGCTTGTGTGTGTGTGTGTGTGTGTGTGTGTGTGTGTGTGTGTGTGTGTGTGTGTCTAATCTACATATCCACGTATATTAAATCTCCCCGACCATTAATGTAAGTCAAATGTCTTAAGAGATATGAAGCCCTTTAAAACTCATCATCTTACATTCATTGGGAACAAATATTGCTTCACTTGGTTTTCATAAAATGTAAACTTTGAAACAAGGTGTATAGTTTAGTAATTGGAATGTTTATTCAATATTATGAAATGGAATGACATTTTCTGGAGATGAATGAACCAAAGAGTAATCATTATATAATAGTATTTATCTGTCACAATTTTAAAGTGTTTATTCACAATCCAGGGAATGAGGTACCTTTTTCAGCCCCTAAGAGCACTCCATTGGGCTGTTATTTGATTTTACCTGAATTCTTTCTACAATTATAAATATGACTAATCTTCCTTTCATAGAAACTCTATTTTTTTTTGCTTTCTATATTAGGTTAAGTATCCCTATTTATGAAAAGATACATTGAGCATGCAGAATCTTTCCTTCCAAGTCTCAGCACTTCAAATAAATTCTAAGTTTTAAATTTGCTTCTTCAAAGGTGCATATATAGTATGTTATTCAAGGAATATGGGTTCATTGATATCATTTTTTTTTAAAGAACACATATTTTAGGCAGCATGGAATATTTAATCTTTTCAATTTTTAAAAAATATTTAATTTGCTAAAAATATATTATACAAATTATAAAGTTCAGAAATGCATATAAGATTAATAGTCCCTGGATTTCCAGGAAGATGGCAGAGGAGAAGCTGGAGGCTAAACAAGTTCTCACATAGAAAGCAGTTTTAGTGTTCCAGTGAACAGTCCTAGGCCAGAAAATCACACCAAGTGTGCCATTACAGAACTGAGAGTTTTGCCAGAGAGGGAAAATTCAGGCTAGGAGACAGATCTGAGCACTGCCTGTACCCGCGTCTGCAGCAGCTGCGGTGGCCAGAGCCGCCATATCTACAACACAGAGAGTCTGGAACAAAGGTGCCAGATGCAGCTAGCCAGCGGATTCTACTCAAAACCAGAAAGAACTGACACGGAGCAGATATCTTCATCCTGCATATTGCAGACCAGAGACAATCTAGGAACCAATACTTTGGCATGATTAGAACCCTGACATCCTCACTCCTTCTCAGGGACTAGAGGAGGAAAGGCTGCCCCTCCCCCCCACCACCGGAGATCTCCATCTTTGATACAGACAAAGGCCAAACTGGCAGCTAGTTCAGACTCAGGCCTTATCAATGTTTGATAAGAAAGGTCCTCATCATCTTGCCCATGTAAATGTAACCTCTCTGTATGGTATATTTACAATATAAATAAAAATATTTAAATAAACAAAAGACTCATTTAGCAGGTCACAGGAACCTGACCTGACCTGCCAGGCTCTATTCCACTCAGGGGAAAGTCACCCACACCAGGCAAAGAAAGCTCTACCCCTAGAGGAGAGTCTTTTGTCACTGGGTAAACAGAATCAGAGGCTGCCCCTCACTACAGCAGCCTAGTCAATCAACTGAAATTCAGTAAACATAAACCCTGATAATGGCTCCAAGCTGGGCTCTGTGAGTGTCTCAAAAGCTAGCCCTTCAGGGAAAAGCTACTGTTTGCTGAAAGGCCGTATCACTACCCAGAAACTAGCCTCCTCACAGCATCTTCAAACTAGAGGAAACAGCCATCTCCCACTTTTGAGATATTCAAAGCAGATCTCCCTCCCACTGAACTAGCCTGGGAGAAGGATCTGGATAATGCAGAGCATTTTTCTTCCTGCTCAAACAAACTGACTTATGAAACCAATCAATCACAAGAAAGAACAAACATTTGAATCCTTATCTGGGGTTCTTTTAGCCTAAAAACAATTTATCTGACCATTTCTGCTTATCTCAGACATATACTAGTTATTGCAAATAGGGGAAACCATGGGACCTGGTTTCTTTGGGCCTGGCTTACTTTACTTAATATATTTTTTTCCAAGTCTTTCCATTTCCTAACAAATGGAGCAATGTCATTATTTCTCATGGAGGCATAGAATTCCATTGTGTATATACCACATTTTTTTGATCCATTCATCTACTGAGGGGCATCTGTGTTGGTTCCATATAATTTGTGGAGGGGAAGGAACAAACATAGGGATACAGGTGGACCCATTGCAACAATGAGATGTACAAGTCGTTATGTCGAAAACGAACTATACAACTTTGGAGGGGGGGAAGAAGGATTGGGTGGGGGTGGCGGGGGAAGATGGGAAGGGATGGGAAGCAGAAACAAAGAAGGAGGCTACAATGATTGATAAGAAATGTACTCATGATCTTGCCCATGTAATTACACCTCTGTACAGTATTTTTACAATAAAATAAAATAATAAAAAGAACCAATCAAGGGCCAGGAACGTGGCTCAGTGATAGAGCGCTTGCTTTGCACACATGAGGTCCTGGGTTCGATTCCCCAGCACCACATGAGCAAAAAGAAAAAAAAAAGCCTGAAGTGGCTCTGTGGCTCAAGTTGTAGGGTGCTAGCCTTGAGCTGAAGAGCTGAGGGACAGTACGTAGGCCCAGAGTTCACGCCCCATGACAGGAACCCCCACAAAAAAATAAATAAATGAAACCAATCAAGCCACAGGAAAACCAGCCATTACAAGCAGACCAGAGACTCCACCAAGAGTCTCGTTATGAACACAAGGGAGATACAGGATCTTCCCATGTCCCCCCTCAAAAAAATTAAAAGAACTCTTTTTTAATTTTTATTTTTTTAAAAATTGTTTCCTATTAATCTTGTTTTTTCCTCTTATAATTTTTACTTTAGGTGTATATATGTGTGTGTGCTTGCTTTTTAATAAAAATCACTATTGACCTTTTGGTGCTTTCTTTCTTTCTTTCTTTTCTTCATTCTTTTCATTCTTTTCTCTTTCTTTTTTGTGGACTTAATTGCTTTTCTGTTCATCCACAGATATATTCCATCGTCAATTATTAGAAATTATCCCCCTTTGTGTACACATTTAATCCAGAAATTTATTATTCAACCTCTTTGGCTTAAATTCTTCAATAGCAGTATTATCTCTTTATACCTATCTGATATTTTAAGAATTTTTGCTTTTCCATTTTTCTTGTTTTTTTCTTCCCTTTTTAAATCTCTCTCCTAACATTCTGTCCAATTCATTTCCCTCTCTGAAATAAGGAGTTGGTTAAATCACTCTATTTTTACGTCTCCATATCCTTCTAATCCTATTTTTCCCCATATTTCTTTCTTTCTCTTTTTGGGGGTGGGGGTCCGGTTGTGGGGCCTGAACTCTGGGCCTGGGCACTGTCCCTCAGCTCTTCAGCTCAAGGCTAGAGCTCTACCACTTGAGTCACAGCGCCACTTCCTGCTTTTTTCTTTTTGCTTATGTGGTGCTGAGGAATTGAACCCAGGGCCTCAGTCATGCAAGGCAAGCGCTTCCCAGCACTTTCCTCATATTTCTCCCAAAACCTAATAATTTCTGGTTTGCCAAATTCTTCATTGCTGTTCTTAGCCCATTAATCCATAGTTATTTGATGTTGAATAGATTGTGTCTGTTGAACTAGATTGTATCAGCAGGCTTTTGACTGTGCAACTATAGGACTTTGGTTGATGTTTGCCTTAAAATAGTCTTCTAGCACAAAATTGGTGTTACTTTCATACCAAATGGGCAGAACAATCCAGAAAAAACACAAGAAAAATGGTAAGTCCGGGTATTTCAACTCCCACTCATGATAGTCAGGTGACAGAACAGTTAATGAATAATCCAGTGGACAGTTCCCAAAGAGCTCTACAAACACTTCTGGTAAACATTGTAAATGAAAAAATTAAAGACCTGCAAAGGACTCAGTGTGAGCGTGATAGAGAGAGAGAGGAGGTAAACCAAAGATTAATACAGGAATCTCGTGAGTGTGAGGAAGCTACTCAAAGATTGATACAGGAATTGTGTGAGCAGGCTGAGAACAGTCAAAACAAAGACACGAATTGCGTGATCAGGCTGAGAACAAAGAGAGACAGGGGAATTTTGTGAGCAGGCTTAGAACAGTCACAGAGATCTACAGGAATTGTGTGAACATGAGGAAGTTAATCAAAGAATAATACAGGAATTGAGAGAGCAGGATGAGAATACGCAAAGATCAGTAGAAGTATTCATGGAATCCATAAACAGAGAGCTGAAAGTAGTCAAGGAGACCACAAAGGGAATGCTGAATGGAGCCCAACAGAAGGAATGGGAGTCCAAGGAAATTATAACCAATCAACTAAGTGATTTGAGAATAAACACTGAACAACAAATTAAGGAAGTAAATAGTTCATACAAGATCTAAAACAAAGCTCCAACTAAGAATTTGAAGCCATCAAAGATGACGAATTAGAAGGAAAAGAAATAAAAAACAAAGTAGAAAGTCTTGACAGTAGGTTAAACCATGCAGAAGATAGAATCTCAAGGAATGAAGACAGCCTAGATTTTATAAAGAAAGAACATACAGCCATCCAAGACAAATCCAAGAAATATGATAGATCTATACAAGATTTAAGAGACACCTAATCTGAAGATCATGTGTGGAGAGGAGCACCTAGAGACAGAAGTTAATGGTCTAGGAAAATTGTTTAACAAGATCCTAGAAGAGAACTTCCCAAACATGCAAAAAGATAGGCCTATTCAGATACAAGAAGCTTTTAGAACTCCAAATAGACCAGAACAGAACAGGACATCCCACTGTCACATTATAACCCACACAGGATCAATTCACACCAAGGAAAATATCCTTAAAGCTGTTAAGGAGAAAAGATCAAGCACGTATAAAACGAAACCAATTAGAATCATCTCAGATATCTCAGCAGAGACAAAGCAAGAAGAGCCTGGATGATGTATGCCATGCCTAAAGACAAACAACTATCAAAAAAGAATACTGTACCCAGCTAAACTCTCCTTCATAATCGAAGGTCAAATAAAAACATTCCATAGCAAAGAAAAATTGAAACAATATATCTCCACCATACCAGCTCTACAAAAGATTCTTAAAGATGTCCTACACATAGAAAACCAACAAAACCACAATAAAGACCAAGAAACCGCACCCAAACTTAGAATCCAAGAACCATAGGAAGAATTCAGCTGTCACAGTCCCCAAAATGGATAACATGACAGGAACTTCCAAATACCTCTCAGTCCTGTCTCTCAACATTAAGGGACCTAGCTCTCCAATTATGTGAAATAGAGTGTCTAGTTGGATTAAAAAGCAAGATCCTTCTATCTGCTGTGTTCAGGAGACACTGTTCCCATAAAAACAAACACATTTTTAATGTGAAATGCTGGAACAAAATCTACCAAGCAAATGGCCTCCATCAACAGGCGGGAGTTGCAATCCTAATATCAGATAAAATAGACTTCAAATAAAATTAGTGAGAAGAGATAAAGAAGGTTGCTAAATACCAATTAGGGGATCTCTACTCCAGGAGGATGCCACAATTCTAAATATCTATTCACCAAACAACAGAGCACAAAATTTATGCAAGAAACACTACTTTCACTCAAATCTCACATAGATCCAAAGCATTAATTGTTGGTGCCTTTAATACACCTCTATCCCCACTAGACAGATCAATTTGTCAAAAACTCAACAGACAAACCGCAGATCTAAACAACTTCATAGAACACTAGATTTAACAGATATCTACTGAATATTTCACCCAACAGCATCAGAACACATGTTTTTCTCAGCAGCACATGGAACATTTTCCAAAATAGACCACATTTTATTTCACAAAGCCATCTTGTCTTAATTCAGAAGCATTGAAGATATAACTTGCGTTCTCGCGGACCACAATGGAATAAAATTAGAACTCAACACCAAAAGCCACCTTAAAGTGTCCTGTAATATATAGAGGCTGAACAACACATTGTTGAGTCACCAGTAGGTCATGGAAGAGATTAGAAAGGAAAATCAAATGTTCATGACATTCAACAAAAATGAACACACAAATTACCAGCTACTCTGGGACACAGCAAAGGCAGTACTCAGAGGCAAGATTATAGCTCTGAGTTCCTACATCAACAAATTGGAGAGATCAGAAACCATAAATTGAATGAGTCATCTGAACATCCTTGAAAAAGAACATCAAGTTAAACCCCAATCCAGTAGACGGAAATAAAATTAAAATTAAAACTGATTTGAACGAATTAGAATCCAAAAAACCATAGAAAGAATTAACAAACAAAGAATTGATTCTTTGAAAAAAAATTTACAAAATTGACAGACGCTTAGCAAATCTTATCAGAAAAAGAAGAGAACATACCCAAATAAATAAAATCAGGGATGAGAATGGAAACATCAACACAGAAACAACCAAGATTCAGAACATTATAAGAAATTCTTCTCAAACCTTTATGCTAATAAGTTTCAGAAATTGGCAGAAATGGATCTTTTCCTAGTGGATATTGACATCCCGAAACTAAACCATGATGAATTAAACCATCTTGACAGACCCATATCAAGCATTAAAATAGAAACAGCAATAAGAGACCTTCCATCTACGAAAAACCCAGGACTAGATGGATTTAAAGCAGAATTCTACAAGGCCTTCATAGCTGAGCTCAAACCAATATTCCTTCAACTCTTCAATGAAATTGAATGAGGTTTCAAAAGTTCACTACCGAACTCATTCTATGAAGACATCATAACCTTCATCCCCAAACCAGGCAGGGACTCATCAAAGACAGAGACCTATAGACCCATTTCTTTGATGAACATTGATGCAAAACTTCTCAACAACATTTTGGCCAATCGTCTTCAACAATGCATCCAAAAAATCATACACCTGATCAAACAAGATTCATATCAGGGATGCAAAGCTGGTTCTATATATGCAAATCAATTAATATAATTCATCACATCAACAAGAGCAAGGGTAAGAACCACATGGTTATCTCAATAGATGCAGAAAAAGCATTTGACATGATCCAACACCCCTTGATGATGAAGTTTCTGGAAAAATTAGGAATCCAGGGAACATTCCTCAATACAATAAAAGTTGCATATGACAAACATATAGCCAGCATTATACTTAATGGTGAAAAACTCAACCCATTTCCTCTAAACTCAGGAATGAGGCAAAGATGTCCACTCTGTACACCTCTCTTCAATTTAGTATTAGAATGCCTAATTACCGCAATAAGACAAGACGAATACATAAAATGGAAAGATGAAGTAAACCTCTCCCTCTTTGCAGATGACATGGTCTTTTATTTAAAGAATCACAAACACCACTCGAAATTACTCAAGCTGATTCAAAACTTTAGCAAAGTAGCAGGGTATTAAATTAACCCTCAAACATCAACAATGAGAAAAGTGTGGTTGAAATCAGGAAAGCAACTCCATTCATGACAGCCCCACAAAAAATAAAATACCTAGGAATTAACTTTACCAAAGAAGTGAAGGACCTCTATGATGAAATCTTTAAAAACCTGAAAAAGGAAATCAAAACAGAACTTAGAAAGTGGCAAAACCTCCCATGCTCCTGGATTGGAAGGATCAACATCATAAAAATTGCAACACTTCCCAAGGATATCTACAATTCAATGCAATACCTATCAATATTCCATCCTCAATCTTCAAGGAAATAGAAAAGGCAATCCAAAGTTCATATGGAACAATAAAAGACCCTGAAAAGCAAAAACGCTCCTCAACGGAAAGAACACTGCTGGAGTAATATCAATACGAAATTTTAAACTTGACAATGCTATAGTAATCAAAACAGCTTGTTACTGGCACAAAAAACAGAATTCAAGAATAGAATTGAAAACCCAGAAATGAACCCATAGACCTAAACCATGTACTCTTCGATAAGGGAGCTAAAAACATAGAATGGAAGAAAGACAGCCTCTACAGTAAATGATGCTGCAAAACTGATTAATCACTTGTAGAAAACTAAAGCTAGAACCTTATATATCTCACTGCACCAGAATCAACTCCAAATGGATCAAAGACCTCAAAGTCAAAGTAGACACTCTGAAAACATTATAGGACAGAATAGGAGAAACCCTGGTCTCCTTGGCACAGGCCCAAATTTTCTTAATAGGGACCCAGAAACACAACAAATCAAAGAAAGTTTGGACAAATGGGATTGCTTGAAGAAGCAGAACTTCTACATGGCAAAGGACATAGCTAGCAAGATCAATCGAAAGCCCATGGATTGGGAGAAAATTTTCACTACCCATACAACAGACGAGGGTCTCATATCAAAAATATACCTGGAACTCAAAAAATTAAATCCCCCCATGGGCTGGGAATTTGGCTCAGTGTTAGAGCGCTTGCCTTACATACCTGAGGCCCTGGGTTCGATTCCTCAGCACCACATAAGCAAAAAGAAAAAAGGCGGAAGTGGCACTGTGGCTGAAGTGGTAGAGCGTTAGCCTTGAGCTGAAGAGCTGAGGGACAGTGCTCAGGCCCAGAGTTCAGGCCCCACGACCCGACCCCCCCCAAAAAAAATTAAATCCCCCAACAACAAATCTTCAAAGAAACAACTGCCCAATAAATAAGTGGGCTAAAGACTTAAAGAGAAACTTCTCTGAAGAGGAAAGAAGGATGGCCAATAGACACACAAAGAAATGCTCAAACTAGCCATAAAAGACATGCAAATCAAAACAACATTGATATTCACCTCCCACCAGTTAGAACGGCTATAATCAAGAACTCTAATAACAACAGATGCTGTGTGCAGGGATGGTCTATGTGAGCCCCTGCTCACCTCACATATCAATGGAAGGAGGAAGTGATGACATCTGATGATTACCATGGTTGGTAGCATCTTGGTTATTTGTCAGCAATCACTCCCCGAGGTAAACACGTCTGAATTAACCCTCACAGAAACTCTGTGAGACTGAGAATCATATCCCAGTTTGGGAGCTAGAAAACTCAGGCCCAGAGAGGTGAGGTGAGGAGCTACTCTAGGTCAAATAGGATGTGACTAACAGGAAAAATAAGGCTTCTCTAACAGAGAACTTGACTGGATTAAAATTAGAATTCTTGGGTCCCCATGTCTTGGGGCATTTAATGAAATCTAGAATGTGGGATGTTCAATATCGATTCTGTTTCTGAATATATGATTCCTGAATTCTCATAGAAGTGGTAATTGTATTTTTTCTTTTGGTACTCCTGGGGATTGAACTGAGGATTTCCCACTTGCTTAGCTTGCTCACTGCCAGATTGTTTGTTTCCTCTTGAGCCATGCTCCTAACCTTTTCCTTGTTATTTTATGCATGGTGCCTTGAAGATTTTTCTTACGAGGTTAGCTTCAAACTGAAATCCTTCTCCTCTCAGTCTATAGAGGAGCCAGGATTACAGATGTGAGCCATTGGCACCTGCCTCCTGAAACACTAACTTTATGTTTGTAATTAAAAGTAATTATGGGCTGGGCCTTGTTTTAAATCAATCACTAGGTTAATTTAATCTGGAGCATACTATACATATTTTGTTTTATATTTTGAAATCTGTTTTTGAATGATTTCCCCCTTTTAGATTTCAGATAAATTTTCTGCTACTATGTTTTATTTCCTTTTTCTTTCTTCCGTTTTTCCTTCCCTTTCCCTTTGCATGTCTCTTCCTCCCTTTCACTCTGGGCCCCTCCTTCTCTCCCTCTCCCTCTTATTCTCATTCTCTCCCTCCCTCTCTCCTCCTCTCTGTGGAACCCAGGAACTCACACATACTAGACAAATACTCTGACACTGAGCAACACCCACTTCCACCCATAAGTTCAAAAGTTTTAGTTATGCCGAATGCTGGTGACTCAAGTTTCTAATACTAGATGCTCAGGAAACTAAGATCTAAGGGTTGTGGTTCAAATCCAGCCTAGGTAAGAAAAGTCCATGAGAGTCTTATCTCCAATTAACCAGCAGAAAACCAGAAATCGAGCTATAGCTCAAAGTGGTACTGCATTAGCCTTGAGCAATAAAGCCCATGGAAAGTGCCTAGGTCCTGATTTCAAACACCATGACCCCCCAAAATTAAGTTGAATGGATAAAATTATTATTTTCCTTCTTTAACTGCAACCCTGTACTGTGCCAAAAGGCCCAAGTCTCAGATGATTTCTCCATGACATTGGCTTCTCAACTGAGACAAACCTCATTATCTATTGAATGTTAATTATTAAATTCTACTAAAGTCCATCTCCAGGGTCTATCCTCAAGCCTTCTCTCTTTTCTTATCTTTGATAATTAATTACTCTGATTACATTCTTGTTTTATTTTTTGCAGTGCTGGGACTGAGCTATGGCATTACTCATGCTAAGCAGGGGGCTCTACACACAGCTAATATCCCAATCCACACTCTGATGACTTCAGATATCTCCTTTCAGCATAATTCCAGACACCATCCACTCTTCCTGGAAGCAATTCAAGTCAGCATATCTGTTGCCATCAACTCAGGCTGTCTTGACAACTGCCACATATTGGCAGCCTAAAGCATCAGGAACGTATCTGTGCTCAGTCCTAAAAGGGTGCAAGGCAAGATTAAGGTGTGCTTTCTTCTTGGTCTCTCTTCTTGGGGTGTGGTAAATGTCCTGGGCCTTCCCATGGTCCCCTATATGGATGTGTCTGGGTCCATCTATTGTCATTTTCATATAAGAACACCAGATGTGTTAGAAGACAACCCACCTGGATGGTCTCATTCAACTAAATTTTGTGTGTGTGTGTGTGTGTGTGTGTGTGTGTGTGTGTGTGTGTGTGTGTGTGTGTGTGTGTGTGTGTGTGTATGCGTGCATACACATGGGCTGGTAGTGTGGCTTGATCTCAGACTCACAACCCTTGCTTGACTTTCTGCTTAAGGCTCATACTTTACCACTTGAGCCACAGCTGATCTTCTGGTTTTTGCTAATTGGAGATAAAAGTCTCACAGATTAGTGTGGCCTCAAACTTGGATATTAAGATTTCAGCCTTCAGGTCCATAGCTAGGATTTCAGACATGAGCCACCAGTGCCTATCTAAATTTCTCTTCAAAGACCCTTTTCTGGGGGTTGGGAATATGTTTTAGTGGAAAAGTGCTTACCTAGCATGCGCAAAGTCCTGGGTTCACTTCCTTAGTACCACATAAACAGGAAAAGCATGAGGTGACACTGGGGTTCAAGTGGTAGAGTACTAGATGAGCAAAAGAAGCTCAGGGAGAGTGCCCAGGCCCTGAGTTCAAGCCCTTGGACTAGTAAAGAAGAAGACCCTCTTCCCCAATAAAGGCTCATTCAGAGGTATTGATGTTTAGATTCTCAACATATGAATTTTGAAAAGGACAAAATTTAGTCACGAACAACAGCTAACACCAAAGCCCTTACATCCATACTTAAAGAGGAACTAGTACTATGTTTTTCTTCTTGGGTCTAATACTTGTTTACCTTGCTCATTTTGCAAAAGATGGCTAGTTTGTCCTACACCATATTTGCAAACCAAATTGTCTGTCCACATGAATTCCTAATTAATCTCACAATGACTCTAAAGTCTGTTCTATATTAACTTTTGGAGAACTTTCCTAGAACTCCCAACACTTTTTGTATAAAATTTGAGTAAAACACTTAAAATGGCATTTAAAAATGAGATGAGAAAATACCTTGTTCACTTTTTGTCAATCATGGGGCCAGAACTGAAGGGTTGGACACTATCCCTGAGAGTTCTTTGCTCAAGTCCAGTGATCTACCACTTTGTGCCACTTCCACTGAATCGTGTGTTTGTAAAAATCTTTAAGACTACTTGAAGTCTTCAATTTGCTTTGACCACATCACTTATATAAACTGTCTAATATGCTAACCAGGACTCTTTCCTGAGTAGCAGTGAGCAGCTAAGTACCCATACCCTCTTGAGTTCAAGCATTTGATTTGATAGCTTCTAAAAGTTTAAAAATCCCACCTCTTCTCAAATGAACCGTATTACATGTGTATGTAGGGGAGCCCAGTCATACCCCTGCTGTTAGGCTCAGATGAGGTGTTGCCCAAGGAAGAGTAGAAGCCTTTCAACAGACAGACTAATGATCTGGAGGAAGATGGCAGAGAAGCTGGAGGCTAAACAAACTCTGGCATAGAAATCGGCTTTAAAGATCCAGTGAGCAGTCATATGTTAGAGAATCACATCAAGTGTGCCATCAGAGTACAGAGACTTGGCCAGAGAAAAAAATCCAAGCAGCTTGGTTAAGGAGACAGATCTGAGCACTGCTGGTCTCTGCTGTTGTGGCTGCTGTGGCTGCTGCAGCGCCCTCCATATCAATAGAGAGAGCGCAGGACACAGACAACAAACACTGTGAACTAGTGGATTCTATTCACCACCAGCAAGAACTGACAAGGAAGACGTGAAGGACCTCTACAATGAAAACTTTAAAAACCTGAAAATGGAATTAAAAACAAAACTTAGGAAGTAGAAACTCTCCCCCCCCCCGCAAAAAAATGCTCCAGGATTGGAAGGAACAACATCGTGAAAATGGCAATATTTCCAAAGGCTATGTACAAATTCAATGCGGTACCTATCAATATTCTCACCTCTTTCTTCAATGAAATAGAAAAGGAAATCCAAAATTTCAAATGGAAGAATAAAAGACCCCAAATAGTAAAAATGAGTTCTTACAGAAAGATCATTCCTGGAGGAATATAAATACCAAACTTCAAACTCTGCTACTAAGCCATAGTCACCAAAACAGCTTGGTACTGGCACAAGAACAGACCTAAGTACCAATGGAATAGAACTGAAAACCCAGAAATGTACCCACAGACTTTCAGCCATGTAATCTTTGATAAGGAAGCTAAATAAATAGAATGGAAGAAAGACAGCCTCTACAGTAAATGGTGCTGGCAAATTTGGTTAATTCCCTGTAGAAAACTAAAGCTAAATCCTTATATATCACACTGCACCAGCATCAACTCCATATGGATCAAAGACCTCAAAGTCAAACAGGCACTCTGAAGACATTATAGGACGGAATAGGAGAAACACTAGTTTTCCTTAGCACAGGCCAAAATTTTCTTAATAGAGACCCAGAAACACAACAAATCAAAGAAAAGTTGGACAAATGGGATTGCATGAAGAAGCAGAGCTTCTGCATGGCAAAGGACATAGCTAGCAAGATCAATAGAAAGCCCATGGACGGGGAGAAGATTTTCACTAGTCATACAACAGATGAGGGTCTCATATCTAAAATATACATGGAACACAAAAATTAAATCCCCCAACTACAAATCTTCAAAGAAACAACTGCCTGATAAAAAAGTGGACTAGAGACTTAAAGAGAAACTTCTCTGAAGATGAAATAAAAATCACCAATAGACCTATGAAGAAATGCTCAACCTCCCTACCCATGAAAGAAATGCAAATGAAAACAATACTGAGATTCCACCTCACCCCAGTTAGAATGGCTATGATCAAGAACTCTAATAACAACAGATGCTGGAGGGGATGTGGCCAGAAGGGATCCCTACTACATTGTTGGTGGGAGTGTAAACTTGTACCACCACTTTGGAAAGCACTATGGAAGTTCCCCAAAGACTCCACATAGAGCTCCTCTCTGACCCAGAAATCCCACTTTTGGGCATTTACCCAAATGATCACAAACAAGGCTATTCTAAGGCTACCAGCACAACTATGTTTATTGCAGCATTATTTACTATAGGTAAGCTATAGAACCAACCCAGATGCTCCTCAGTAGATGAAAGGATCAAAAAATGTGTCATATATATACAATGGAATTCTATGCCTCCATCACAAAGAATGACATTGCCTCATTTGTGAGGAAATGGAAAGACTTGGAAACAATTATATTAAGTGAAGTAAGCCAGGTCCAAAGAAACATAGGTCCCATGGTTCCCCGTATTTGCAATAACTAGTATATGTTTGGGACAAGCAGAAAAAGTCAAAAGCTATGTACACATGACCATACAAGATGATGTTAAGCGAAATGAACCCCAAGATAGAGAGATAAATATCCTCTTTCTTGCTTGCTATTGTTTCTAAAGTATTTATAATGTACCATGTGAGTGTTTTGTTTCTTTGTATGTTCCTTCCCAGGGTATAACCCCTGTTTTCACAGTATTTGATGGCGGTGCCCTGCATCTTTTATATACACTTCTCTAATGCAGGGAGTGGAATGGAAAAATCAAAATGCTTAAATAAGGATACAGGTTAATCCATTCTAAAAATGAGATGAACTTTACAACTTCAGTGCAGGGGGTGGGGGTGGGGGAATTTGGGCAGTGTAGTTGTGGAGGTGTGAGGGAAGGGATGGTAGGGGATAAACAAAGGATGAGGCAAAAATGCTCGATAGGAAATGTACTCATTATCTTGATCATGTAATTCTAACCCCTCTGTACAGTATTCTTACAATAAAAATGTTCAAAAAAGAAATGTTCTCATAACATTATATATGTAACTGTATCTCCTCTGTACATTATCTTGATGGTAAAATTAAATTTAAGAAACAGCAAAGAAAACACAGACAACACTTGTCACCATCTAACCAATAAGAGCTGAGCCCCATCCCCCTCATTCTCCTCTCTGATTAAGGTTATTTCTAACTTTTCTTAAATGGGAACAGGTTTCCCTTATTTGCAATAACTAGTGAATGTCTGAGACAAGCAGAAGCGGTCAGATAAGTTGATGTAAGGCTAAATGAACCCCAAGATAAGGATTCAATGTTTTTTTTCTTTCTTGTGATTGTTTCTAACATATTTATAAATGATTTCCTTGTTGCTTTGTATGTCACTCCCTTATACTATAACCCCTGTTTTCACTGTATTTGATGTTGGTATAATTTGTGGAGGGGAATTGTAAAAACAAATTGTTTTTAGGGATACAGGTAGACCCATTGCAACAATGAGATGTACAAGACATTATGTCATAAAAGGAACTTTACAACATTGGTGGAGGGGGCGGTGAGAGGGTAGAGGGGGGCGGGTGGGGGAGATGGGAAGGGATGGGAAGGGGAAACAAAGGAAGAGGCAACAATGCTTGATTAGAAATGTACTCAGTACCTTCTCATGTAACCCCTCTATACGGTATTTTCACAATAAAATATATGTACGTATATATATATATATGTGTGTATATATATACATATATATATATACATATATATATGTATATATATATGTATATATATTTAAAAACAAACATAAAAATCTGAACAGATGGTGCATCCAGTGCTGTTTCTGTTAAGAATGCTGCTGCCTTCTAAAACTACAGAATTTTAAGGAATCATGGAGAAGCAGGGATCCCACTGAAAAGGAACTCTAACCAAATTAAAGCTCCTTTCTAACATTGGCATTTTAGGACATTTCAGCCTCCTATTGGCAGATGACAGACTTACAGGAGTAAGAATGTGCATGTTCTGTGCAAATATTCTATCTGTCCTTAGCCACCATCTTGTCCTCCTCCACAATGTGCTGGCTCATGTTGTTCTACATAGTTAGAAGTTCTTTGAAAGTCAGAATCCAGTCAGCCAGTGACTTTTCTAGTTCCTGCATTTAAACACAAGAAAGAGGGTATAAAGAAAGTCTTCACTCTATTCGATGTTGGTATAATTTGTGGATGGGAAAGGAAAAAACAAATCGTTTAACTAGGGATACAGGTGGCCCCATTGCAACAATGAGATGTGCAAGTCTTTATGTGAAAAACGAACTTTACAACTTTGGTGTGTGGGGGGAGAATCGCGGGGAGGGGATGAGGAGGAGAGTATGGGAAGGGATGGGAAGAGGAAACAAAGGAGGCAACAATGCTTAATAAGAAATGTACTTGTTATCTTGCCCATGTAATTGTAAATCCTCTGTACGGTATTCTCACAATAAAAAAATAAAATATAAAAAAGAAAGCCTTCAACTCTAGCTGCTGCTGTTCCAATACCTATAAGATAATCCTTTGATTACACCCAAGGGGAGGAGGACCAGTCAAGGAAAGGGATCATAGGAATGAAGACCTATCTTGGTGGCCAGCCTCAAACCAAGTTGCTCTGAAAAGAACATTCCTTCCTGCTTTCCTTTTCATTGCCTCAGTATTTCTCTAATGTTTATACAACTCACTCTGATTTAAAATATAGGTCAACACCTCAATTTAGAGAACAGTGAAGTTAATATTTAGTTGAAATATATTTAATAATGCCATATGTATTTAAAAGGTGTAAATAGGTGGCATCTTCTTTTAAAAATCTGATGAATGCAGTAATGAAGTCGTCATCACATGCAATTTCTCTTCAAGTGGGATTATTTTTTGGCTAACTTTTGAAATGAAAAAGTGTAAAAAAATTCCTATATCTCAGCCTCCATAAGAGCAAGGATTATAACCATGAGCCACTGTTAGCCACATTGTGTCTTTTTTAGAAGCAGCTGTAAATAATAATAATAGAAAACTATCACTACAACTAAAGGCTCAAACCTGTAATCCCCTAGCTATTTCAGAGGCTGAGATCTATAGGATCATAGTTTAAAGCTAGACTGGTCAGATAATTCAGAGTTTTTTAATTTTTTTTAACCTGTTGGCTCCAGAGCTTAAATTCAGGCTTTGGCAATGAATATGAATTGCTTTTCATTAAGGCTAGTGTTCTAACTCTTGAGCGACAGTGATACTTGCAGCTTTTCCTGAGTAGTATATTAGAGGGAAGAGGTAAGGAGACTGACAGTCTGGCTCCAAACTACCACCTAAAAACCTAAGCCTCCAAAGTAGCAAATCAGATATTATTATTTTCAACTAAGCAGCAAAAATAAACAGACTGGAGGTATGGTTCAAGTGTTACAGTTTCAGCCTTGCATGGAAAAAGTTAAGGAAATTTAAGCCCCAGTACTGGCACATATTCACACAAAAGCAAGTAGATACAGACATACACAGGGTCCTATACTCAATTCCCCGGGATGAAAAAAAGATTAAAATATTAAATTAAATAATAAGGATGAAAATAAGTAATTTAAACAGTATTTTTTTAAAAAAACAAAACACTATGATAGCCAGGTGCTGGTGGCTCATGCATTTAACCCTAGCTTCTCAGGAGGCTGAAATCTGAGGATCGTGGATCAAAGCCAGTCCAGACAGAAAAAGTCCATGAGACTCTTATCTTCAATAATCCACTCAAAAACCTTGAAGTAGTGCTGTAGCTAAAGTTGTATAGTGCTAGTCTTGAGCTGGATACCATAGGTTCTGAGCCAAAACCTAGAGTTGAAGCCTATGACCAAGAAAAAACAAACAAACAAATAGAAAATAAAAAAACTGCCTTAGCTGAATTTTGACTTAGGTGTTAGAATACTTTCTTCCCATAAACGAGGTATGAGTTCAATCCCCAGTGTTGTTCATACCAAAACAACCCAATAAAAGCACACCAATAACTATCTAACAAAAAATATATCATACTTTGTAAAGAAGATTAAAACTTAGGAAAATAATTGAAGTAGAGCTAACATGTGACTCCTATCCTATTAAACACCAAAAAAACAGGCATAACTTGAGCTGAGGCTCAATAGCCTGCTAGCTTCGAAATAAAAACAAAATACCAAAAACAAAACAACCCTCAGAGAGAGTCCACAGGCCCGGAATTCAAGCCTCTCCCAACCCCCAAAAGATAAAACCCTCAGGAGTTGAGTTTTTGTTCCTGCAATCTTTGAGCAAAAAAACAAAATCCAAAAATCTCATGGACGGTGACGTAGTGTGGCATAAATTGTAGAGCCTGCTAATTTTGATCTAAGAAAACAAGCCAGGTTTCTCTGGTTCATGCCTGTAATACTCGCTACTCAGGAAGCTTCCCACAATGGGAAGCCAGTCCAGGCTGAAAAGTCCCCTGGTGACTGTTTTTTTCCAATTAAGTGGAAGTGGCACTGTGGTTGAAAGTGGTAGTGTGCCTGCTTTGTCCCTGACAGACAATACCTAGGCACTGAGTTCAATCCCCACAACTGAAAAATAAATAAATAAATACTGAATGAGAATAGCTAGGCCCTAATAATAAAGGACATGAACTTTAAAAAGGGGGTAAGGCAAATCAAATAAATGAAAAGGTGCAAAAATGAGCATATTAAAGATTTCTAAATCATGGCTCAAAACTGCAATCTTACTTGCTCAGATTGCTGAAAACTAAGGATCGTGTTTCAAAGCCATCCTGAGCAGAAAGTACAGGAGATTTATTTTACTGTGTTCAGTACTGGGGCTTGAACTTGCTATGATTTCCTTATGGCTAGAGGTCTACTTCTTCCTACGTATTGGTGGGTAATAAGAGATAATTTTCTCATTGATTTTCTTGCCCAGATTGGCTTTGAACCATGATTCTCAGATTTCAGTCCTCCCTGTAATACTCTTGGCTTGCTGTTGATATTCTAATCTGCTAGTAATCACAGGAAAAGCAGAAGCTGAGCTGTGGCTCAACTAGTGAAACCTGCCACCATTAAGGTAAAAATAAATAAAACCTCAAGGAGAGTCATCAGGCTTTAATTTCCAGAAGTAACAACCAGCACTCAATTTATTTTATTTTTTTAAATTTAATTTTAATTTATTTGTGAACATAGTGGACAGAGGAGTTACAATTACGTGGGCAGCATAATGCGTACATTTCTTACCAAGCATTGCAGCCTCCTCCTTTGTTTTCCCTTCACATCCCTTCCCAGCCTCCCCCCTCCCCCCCAATCCCAATCCTTCTACTGTCCCCCCTTCCCCCCCCCCCCCCCGCACCGACGTTGTAAAGCTCGTTTTGGACATGACAACTTGTACTTCTCATTGTTGCAACAGGTCCACCTGTATCCTTAAACAACTGGTTTTTCCCCATCTCCTACACAAGTTATACTGACATCAAACATAGTGAAAGCAGGAGTTATACTGTGGGGGAGGGATATACAAAGCAACAAAGAGATAATCTTATAAATGCGTTAGAAACACATGCATGAAAGAAAAAAAAAACATAATTAAAAAAAAATAAAAAAAGAACCTCAGTCACCATTACCTGAGGTTGAGCCCTAGAAGAAGAGCTACAAAAAAGAGAAACAGCCTGTAGTTTACCTGTGGTAAAATTTGTAAAGCATGGTAGTTTCAACAGGAAAGAAAAAACTAAGCATGAAAGCTAGCCCCTAAGAACAATTGTCAAAAAAAGAAATAATAAATAACCTGAAAAGGTGAAAGAAAAGGTAATTAAAGACTTGTAAATGTTGACTCACACTTAAAATCCTGAGTGCTAAAGTCACTGAAGTTTGAAGATCATGGTTCAAAGCCATCATGGGCAGGGAAGTCCATGAAACTTGCTTCAGTTTGTTCAGTCGAGGGACTTACATTGAAGTGTTTTGCTCATGGCTAAAGCTCTACTATCTTCTGCCTATTAGTGGTTGATTGGAGGTAAGTGTCATAGACTTTCCTGCCCAGGTTGACTTTGAATAGTGATCCTCAGATTTCAAACCTAACTGTACTGCCCTTGACTACCTATAGGACTCTTGTCTCATATTAAACACTTAAAAAAAGGCAGAAGTTGGGGGCTGGGAAGGTGGCTCAGTGGTAGAGCGCTTGCCTTGCATGCCTGAGGCCCTGGGTTTGATTCCTCAGCACCACATAAGCAAAAAGAAAAAAGCTGGACGTGGCGCTGTGGCTCAAGTGGTAGAGTGCTAGCCTTGAGCTGAAGAGCTGAGGGACAGCGCCCAGGCCCAGAGTTCAGGCCCCACGACCGGACCCAAAAAAAAAAGGCAGAAGTTGAGGTGTGGTTCAAGTAGTAGAGCCTTCTAACTTTCAGTTAAATAAGTAAATCAATAAAACCTCAGAAAGAGAGGGGCAGAATGAGAGTGAAAGGCAGGAAATCCTACACTAAGCAAACGTAGAGAAATGTAAATATCACCCGTTGTGGAAGAAATAAATTCTATTGTCAAAGCTTGTAGAATTCACAAAGTTTATAGTCCATGATAATGATAATTTGACTTGTGAAGGTTAAAATATGTTTGTAATTTCAAATAAATATCACTATTCCACAATTCTGTGAAATAAGAGAAATTAAGGTAATCACCTAATCTCAATAATAATAAAAACCTCAGAAAGTGTCACCAGGCCTTAATTTCAAGCCCTAAGTCACTAACCTGCCCCAACTCCGACCAAAAAAAAAAAAAAAAAAAAGACACTCTGACCAGGACCTGAGTTCTTACACTAGGAGCAGAAGCCAAATGAAACAAAAAGTAGACTGTAGTAGTCCTATGGCCCAAGTAATAAAGCAAGCTACTTTTAAGAGGAAAGAAAAAACCTGAGTATGAAGGCTAAACCCTAAGCCCCTGACTTTTCCCATAATGGAAAGTGGATCAATCATGCAATCCAACAGTTTGTGCTTGCTCTTGGGATCACACCTGAAAATGCCGCTTCAGTTCTAGGCCCTCCAATCAAAAGTGGACGGCAGGCTTGTTCTGGGCTTCTGGCACACAAGGACCTTGTGCAGAGGAAGTTCCTCCTCTTCTTTCCTGGATCCCAGGATTCAGCCTCTCTTGTGAGTCAGAGTGGGGAGTGGATGGCAGGGTGACCAGATGATCCAAATAGAGTGGGAGCTGTGCTAATGGACTTGCAGCTGGCAGCTGGATGCCAGGGTAGGTAGGAACTGGTAGGGCCTTCTGATTACCCAGCAATAGGGCGATTGAGTTGGAACACCTGCTGGCTCCACCTATAATCAAGTCCGCCCCACCTCCTCTGCCCCTGTAACAATCAGAGGTATAAATGGGGATCTGAGTTCACTCTGTCAGATTCCTGCTTCCCAGCTGTACATGTTTGCCTCTGTGGGCACCACTGCTGAAGACATACATCCATCTGCTCTGCAGCCCTGCACCATGAGGGAGATTGTGTACATACAGGCAGGCCAGTGTGGCAACCAGATTGGCGCAAAGGTGAGCATGGCACTGACCTAGGATCCAAGTCTCAAATTTAGGGGAAGGAGAAGGAGGACCAGTTGGAGTTTGGAGGTGGTGGTGGTCATGGCTAGGCTGAAGTAAGTGGGGATCCATAGTGGTCCCTAACCTTCTGCAAATGATGTCCCCCAGATAGCTTCTCCAATTTCCCTAATTTGTGTGGCCCTGGTGGTTGTGGTTTTTAAACAAGGCTGGGGTGGTTTCAAATCCCTTGCATGTCTTAGTCTTACCTGAGACTCAAGTCTTTGTATTTAGTTTCCTGGGAATAGACTAATGCACGTTTGGTCTGGTTTGAATTCAAGGAATGCAGTGTTTTTGAGCTGAAAGATACAGACAATTCCCTTTGCGTTAACTGATGAGTGTCAGATAATTGAGAACAGGTCTTCTACCTTAATGCAAATTTCTCTGAGTTTCATGCCCCATCTCAGCTCCCTTAAGTTGGGTGTTTTCTAAATCATTGGTTGTTGTGTATGCTCTGAGGACACTTGGGGTTCTGGAGACCCTTCTAACTGAGTCTTCAAGTTACTGCTTTGGCAATTTCATGTCTATGTAAGGCTAGTTACTCGTCATAGAATACAAACAGAATATGGTACTGCATAAGATGGAATACTCATAGAACCCAGATGTCTTCTATTCAGCCAGATAACAAAGAGCTTAACAAAACTAAAATACCACCCATTTCTATGTTTTTTTTAATTTAGAAAATGTAATTATTTTTTACAAATATATTTGTGTCAACAGGACATGGGTTTCTTATACTTACTTTAAAATGCATTGTTTGGACAGTTAACATTCTAGGTCATAATACACTTCTATTTCTATCTCAGTTTTGGGAAATGATAAGCGATGAGCATAATATTGATTGCACTGGCAACTACTATGGAGACAGCCATTTACAGCGGCAGAGAATCGAGGTGTATTACAATGAGACAACTGGTGAGTGTCTCCCATCTGGTTTCCCATACGGTGGCAAAATAGTTCCCAGGGGAATACTAATGAAAAGGAAGGAGTTCCTGCCTTTCTTATGGTAGTATTGTAGTTTTAATTTGGGACCTTGATCTTATGTCAAGTGCTGTACATAAGTGAGCCATTCCACCAGATACTTTGTTTTAATTTTTGAGTATACTCTTGTGAATTACCCCCAGGAAAGCCTTATACCTGAGTTCCCCCTACCTCTAATTGCTGACTAACCACACCTGGATTTTTTTTCTAGTCATGGAGCTTGAACTCTGGGCCTAGGCACTGTTGCTCAACTCTTCAGCTCAAGGCAAGCGGCTCTACCACTTAAGCCACAGTGCCGCTTCCAGTTTTCTGGTGTTTAATTGGAGATAAGAGTTTGCCGGCTTTTTGTGCCCTGGTTGGCTTTGAACCGTGATTCTCTGATCTCAGCCTTCTGAGTAGCTAGGATTAAAGGTGTGAGCCCGTTTCACATAATTAAAAATGAGACTGCCTAAATATGCATTTTAAAACAACTGATAAAATATAATATAATCCAGTGCCATTTGTTTGTGTGCTGATCATCCTAAGCTCAAGGCCTGGGCACTTTCTAAGAGCTTCTTTTTTTTGGGGGGTAGTTTCTTGGAGATCAGTCTCTCAGACTTTCCTGCCCCAGCTGACTTCAATATGCGATGCTAAGGTCTCATCTCAGATTTTTGAGTAGCTAGAATTACACCCATAAGCAACCAGAGCCAAGTTACATTGCCTCTTTAAAATATAGATTAAATTTCTAAAACAATATTTTGAAAAAGAAAATTTTAAAAATTTTAAAGAGGGATGTTCAGTCACTAATATATATGAGAATACTCCAAATCACAAAGCACAAATAAAGTGTCTCAACCTGAAATCTATAACATTAATACTTAGCCAACAATAAATCATTTTTAAGGTTTTTAAAGTAAGAAAACATTCTTTTGATGTAGAAAAAACCAATACTAATTTGTAAACATTGCTTTTAAATGATTCATATTGTCTTTCCTAACATAAATAGCCTAATTGAAGTCTACAAAGTAGATTTTCAGTTTTTGTAACTGTCAATGTAAAGATCATTTAATTTTATATTGAATTTCCATTTTACATTATTTTATACAAACAGAATCGTGGATAATTGGCTTTCCTATGTATTAATCCAATGAACAAGTACAAACAAAAGTACAAAGCTATTTAATTTGAGTTTTATAGATCTATATTTTGGGATGTCCTCACCTTGGTTGACAGTGGTTGGGTTGGATTGTGTCACTCCTATGAACAGAATTTTAGGTTGTGTCTTTATTAGATCCTGTATATCCAGCAGGATGGCCAGTTTTCTTCATGTGAATGTTTAGGAATGGGGTATTCTAAAACTGGTGTTTACATCATGTTAACTGCTTTCCCTCGGGCCAAATCAGGATAAATGGGAAATTGAAAGTCATTGCTCAAGGTTGCTCTGAGTATTTGAATACAAGGATGTGTGCTATTTGATAACCATTATTGAAACATTATAAGACAAGAAATATATATTGTATATATGTTTTCTCCAGGAAAGCCTTACACTTAAATTCCCCTACATCTACTTGGTGAATAGCCATACCTGGCTTTTTTTTTTTGGCGTTGGGGTGTCTGTCATGTGGCTTGGACTTTGGGCCTAGGCACTGTCCCTCAACTCTTCAGTTCAAGGCAAGCAGCTCTACCTCTTGAGCCACAGTGCCATTTCTGGTTTTCTGTTAGTTTATTAGAGATAAGGGTCTTAAGGACTTTTCCTGCTCCAGCTGGCTTTGAAGAGTGATCCTCTGATCTCAGCCTCCAGAGTAGCTAGGATTATAGGCATGAACCTGGTTCATTTCTTGAGAAAGGTAATTGGGGAAGGGAAGGGATAGTGGGAGAACAACAAAGTATGGGGTAACAATTTTTGACAAGAAATGTTCTCATTTCCTTACTCATGTAACTAACTCCTCTATACAGCACCTTTACAATAAAATAAAATTAACAAAAAAGAGAAAGTTTCTTGCTGATAGGCACTGGTGACTCATTCCTGTAATGCTGGCTACTTAGGAGGCTAAGGTATGAGGATCATGGTTCAAATCTTGCCTGAGCAGAAAAGTCCCTGAGACTCTTATCTCCAATAAGAAAACTGAAAGTGGGGTTTTGGCTCAAGTGATAGAGTGCTAGCCTTGAGCTGGAGAGCTGAGGGACAGTGCCCAGGCCCAGAGTTCAAGCCCCATGATGAACCACAAAAAAAGGTGTTGCCACCTTTCTTTTGCACCATTAGACTCAAAGCCTGATGCTCATCTTTGCCTCCTGTGTAGCTGAGATTTCAGCCACCATGCCCAAAGCAAAGGAATGAATATTCATGGAAATAGACAACTGCAAACATCCTTAAAGTTGCTGAAGCCTCATGCATGGGGATTCATGCTCAAGATATCTTTTCTGTTTCCATGTCTCAAAAGCTGTAATTTTTGTAATGAATGCTGAGAGTCACTTAGAATCATAAGCTCTGCCCCCTAAGTTCCTTGTCAAGTATAGGCCTAAGTCAACTCTTTTTCTCACAGGCAACAAATATGTTCCTCGGGCCATCATGGTGGACCTAGAGCCTGGAACATTAGACTCAGTGAGATCGGGACCATTTGGCCAGAGCTTTAGGCCAGACAACTTCATTTTTGGTAAGTCATCATGGTCCATGGGTCCTAACATCCACGCACTCCAGTGCTGGGCTGAGCCTTTATCCACCTAGATACTGTCCTCACCTAACCCACCTATTCCAGTCCACGGGAGTCATGCCCCTGGCCACTCAGACAGCTCAGATCAGTGTAACTCTGCAAGCCCTCTATGACAAAGAAGCCTCTGAAGGGAAAGAGCAGCAAGTAGAGAAAGCCACCAACAAGGTTTCAGCACTGCTGGTCTTTTTAGAGGCCTGGCAATAACAGAACCACTTCAGGACACCAGAAATCAAAGCACAGCTATGTGTGAGCAAGGTCCAGACAGGTGCTTGCAGTTTAGCTTCCCTCTGACCACACTGTGCTCCTGTCCCTCTTGTGAAAGTAACTACATTTCCAGTATTGAGGCAGGCTCGGTCCTTCATTTCTAGAAGTACTTGATTTGGGTTAAAATGTATTTTCCTTCACACTGTCTTTACTTTTCTTTAGAACCTGGGTGATTTGTAGGGTCCCAGATACATTGAAAACATTTCCTTTATTTCAACAAAGTGTATCTAATGTAATAGCAAAGGTTAGCTCAGAAGAGTCCTATTGTCTTCACAATAGGACAGGCACAATCATTATTCTTGGAGTGTGTGTCTCATCATGTCTTTGTGTCTGATAGGCCAGAGCGGGGCAAGCAATAACTGGGCAAAAGGCCACTACACGGAGGGAGCCGAGCTGTTGGAATCCGTGCTGGATGTGGTGCGGCGGGAGTCAGAAAGGTGTGACTGTCTCCAGGGTTTTCAGCTGGCCCACTCCCTGGGAGGTGGCACGGGATCAGGCATGGGCACCCTGATTCTCAACAAGATCCGAGAGGAGTATCCAGACCGCATCATGAACACCTTCAGCGTCATGCCCTCCCCCAAGGTGTCAGACACCGTGGTAGAGCCTTACAATGCGATCTTGTCTGTCCACCAGTTGGTGGAAAATGCAGATGAAACTTTCTGCATCGACAATGAGGCCCTGTATGACATCTGCTTTCACACCCTGAAGCTGCCCACACCCACCTATGGAGACCTGAATCACCTGGTGTCAGCTACCATGAGTGGAGTCACCACCTGCCTGCGCTTCCCCGGCCAGCTGAATGCAGACCTGCGCAAGCTAGCCGTGAATATGGTGCCCTTCCCCCGCCTACACTTCTTCATGCCTGGCTTTGCACCCTTGACCAGCCGGGCCAGCCAGCGGTACCATGTTCTCTCAGTGCCCGAGCTCACCCAGCAGATGTTTGACGCCAAGAACATGATGGTCGCCTGTGATCCCCGCCATGGTCGTTACCTGACAGCAGCTGCCATCTTCCGAGGCCGCATGTCCATGAAGGAGGTGGATGAGCAGATGCTTAACATGCAGAACAAGAACAGCAGCTACTTTGCAGACTGGATTCCCAACAATGTGAAGACAGCTGTATGTGACATCCCCCCGCGTGGCCTCACGATGTCAGCCACCTTCATCGGCAACAACACAGCCATCCAAGAACCATTCAAGCGCACCTCAGAGCAGTTCAGTGCCATGTTCCGGCGCAAGGCATTCTTGCACTGGTACACGGAAGAAGGCATGGATGAGATGGAGTTCACTGAGGCTGAGAGCAATATCAACGACCTGGTGTCTGAGTACCAGCAGTGCCAAGATGCCACTGCTGATGAACAGGGGGAATTTGAAGAAGACTTGGTGGAGGAAGAAGTTTAAGACTTCCCATTGGTAGCAATGCAACAGGACTGTCAGAGCCTGCCTACTACTTCTCAAATGAATGGTGCTTTCCTGAGCTCCTGTTGTCGTGCAGTGAGGTCCCTGCTGTGTATCATCCTGCACAGCCTTTCCAGTCAGGAACTCACTGATGGTGAATGTAAAAATGAAGATTTCTTTTAAATAGTATTATTTTAAGGCCCTATTTATATAAATAAAGTAGACATATTATACTATTGAGTTCTTATTCTTCTTTAAAATCCCTTTTTTTCTTTCAATGTATTTGAAATATAAAGTTGGCCAGCAGTATTTAATCTTAGCAATATAGGAATGGTGCTCAAGAAGAGTTTCAAATTCATGGCGCTCCTACTATTTTGAAGAGGAAGATGACAAGTGCCAATGTTTATTTTCCCTGGCCCAGTTTTAAAGTTAGCAGACTCTCAATAACATGCCAGTAGCATAAAAACAGTTTGAAGAGAAAGTAAACCAGATCTAGATGTTACAATTTTCCTAGTACCAAGGTGATGTTTAGAGTACTGAAGGGATTGATGTTCAAGACTTGTCTGGGCACTGAGGTAGCAGGGACTCTTCCTCCTTTATTCTGACACAGGACTTGCTTTACCTGCCACCTAGTATGCATTCCTCTTTGGGAATGGGACCACAAAATGCAGCTATGAATACTGGCCATTAAGGATCTACTTCTCCTTCAGACAACCACAGGTTCTGGTCTCATGCCCCTTCAGAGGGATTTCATTCACATTCCCCAGAAACAGTAGCAGGAACCCCAATCCCTGTGCTTACAGTTCAGTTGGCAGCAAAGCAGCACTCACAAGATGAGTGCAAGATCCTGGTTGCCAGGGTAGGTTCTCAAGGCATCTGGCAGCTCTAAGGACAGAAATGAGTCTAGTTGTGTGAGGGAGTGAGAAGATGACCAGTCCCATAGCGTATCAATATCTGCTTCATTCAGTACTTCCAAGTCAAGGAGTGGAAGGGAGACATGGCCCAATGACCCATTCTCATACTCATTTTCCAGCATTCGAAGCTGTCTGAGGCCCACAGGGGGTTGTAAGGGAAAAAGATCCAGCCTGTTGGGTATGTTTACTTTACATGAATGAGACAGAAATCTCAATTGCTTAGAACCTACACAATGGCCAGGAAGAGGGTGAACACTTCTGTTTTCACCAGAGGCCAAAATCATTCACTAGTTCTTTTTGCCAGAATCTTTCATTCTTCTTGCAGTGAGGCTCCAGGTACGTTGTCTGTGTCAGGCATTCCTCCATGGCCACCAATAACTTGTAAGAGCCCCTTTTTCTTCAGAAACAGGACCTCTGGGAATCCAGCAAATTTTAGGAAGCTCTAAGGAAAGATACTACCGGGTGAGGTGCAAGTTTCTGGATTCTAGTAAATTTGGGATATAGTAAGTTCTTTAAGCATTCCTATACCAGGCCTGAGGTTGGGGTAGGGTGGGGAGGAGTGGGGTAGAGATCTTTAAGCCAAGTTGGTCTCACTCAGCAGAAAGTAAACTGCCAGAGAGACTGTTCTGTGACTAGAAGCCCCAGGGCAGATCAACGTGCAAGTAGCTTCCAATGTGGGAGTCCTAGGGAGTAGGTGTGGGCCAGCAAATTGACATCCCTGGGTCTCTAGTCTTGGAACTGACCAGGTTGGATGACTCCAAATCCTCTAAGGCTGCTGGGTCTGAACTGAAGGCAGGCCTGACCAAGGTACTCTCATTCCTCAGTGGGATAAGGATTGAGGCCAACCTGTGGTGGAGGCCCCATCCAGCCTATTTACCAGTGTTTGACTAAGAACAGTTTTGTTTTCTCTTATGTACCATTTTTTGAGTCTTTTCTGGTGGATTTGGCTTATTTCTTTACACTTTTGAAGAAGTAGTTCTTGGTTCATAATTAATGACTCATGGCTCATCCCTCAGAAAACTCATGTTGATAATTTTACCAGTATATTATCATGTATTTCTCAGACATGGCTTTTGTTTCTCCTAGCCAGAGCTCTTCACTCATTGCCACACAAGTTAATGTTGAGGTGACTTCTATAGACAGGGTGATTATTTTGTCCAAATGCTAAGTGCAGCATCTCCCTTATTCTCATGTGCCTTGGTAATTGTATCAAATAATTGAGTCCTTGACTAGTATAATCAAAGCTCTGGCTGAAGATGCAGCTCAGTGGTAGAGTATATGCCTGGCATGCACAAAGCTCTCAGTTCAGTCCCCAGTACCAAAAGGAGGAAATGTAACAAATGTTAGGCTCTGGAGACGATATATTAGGAGTCAAGGCAAAACACCCAGATTGGCATTGAGGAGTTGTGTCATGAGGGAACACTGGTAGAATGTTTGTAGGCGGAAAGAAGAGAGCCCCTTGATATGTGTACCCTTTTAGGAAGCAGAGGTAGGAATGTGGGATGAACCTCTGGTAGAGAGCCTAGGCCTTCGAAGGAAGAAGCTGTGACATGTATTTTGCCATAATGGGGCCAGAGTCTAAAGTGGCACCACCATACCAGGCCATGGCTCAACAAGAACAGGTTTGTCAGAAGGACCTTCTTGCACTGGAGAGATTTATTTTGACCACTTTGGCCTTGTTAATCATATTTCCTTATGCTGTTTTCTTTTTCCTTCCTACTTGTCATACCTATAGCAGATCCTATCCAGGAGACCCATTCTCTCTAATCTCATTCTCTAAAAGTCTCCAAGTTTATAGCTGTACATATCCTAGACCAAAAAAGTCGGGGGTGGATTTTCTGTCAGACATAGATTGAAACTGAAAGGTATTTTTGAAGTAGACTTTGACAAAGTTCTGATATTGACATAGTTGTGTTGATAAGTACTGGAACTGAGACCAGCTTCTGGTCTAATTCTGAGGTGACAGTGGAAGAGAACTGGTGATAGGAAATCACAGACCAATGTGATTTCAAACCCTTGACAGGTACATCTCCATTCATGGATGTGCTATCAGCCAACATACAGATGTCTGTTAAAGAGTGATGGCTGGGAAAAGGAAATTTATTGGTGACAGAGGAAACCAGCCTTTGGACAAGTGGTTGCCTTTAAGTGTGAGGCAGACAAAGAGTGCCTATGGATACAGAGATATTTTCAGGAAGCAAGACAGCTTCACCCACATCTTGTTATCCACAAAATCATCTGAGAATAACTCTGTAAACCCAGAGGTGAGAGACATGTGCTTTGTGCTTCTGCACCACTGCTTTGCTGCGTGGCTCTTTATGCTCTTCTGAAACCTCCTTCTGAGCTGGCCCACAATGTGACCAGGAGGTGGGAAGCAGAGGGAACTTGGCAGCTTGGCTGCTAATCACTCTGGCCACACTGACATGGGGCAGTATGCATGTGATGGGCATCTGCACCATGCTAATGTTATGTGCCCAGTGGGAGCTTTGGCTCTTACTAGGAGAAGGTAACAGTTCCTCTGTCCTTGGGCCAACTCCCAGGTCAGGATGTCTTCATCTGCAGATTCTGGAACTTTGCCATAGCTCTCATCTTGACAGATTTCTTTCTGTTTTTCAATTTTCTCGTTTTCTTTGTTTCTTTGTTTCTTTTCTTTCTTTCTTTCTTTGTTTCTTTGTTTCTCTCTCTGTCTCTTTCTCTTTCTTTCTTTATCTCTTTGTTCCTTTCTTTCTTTATCTTTCTTTCTTTCTTTCTTTCTTTCTTTCTTTCTTTCTTTCTTTCTTTCTTTCTTCTTTCTTTTTTTGTTCTTTTTCCAGCCATGGGTCTTGAACTCTAGGCCTAGGATCTATCGCTCAGCTCTTCAGCTCAAGGCTAGCTCTCTATCACTTGAGCCATAGTGCCACTACCAGTTTCCTGGTGGTTTATTGGAGATAAATATCTCAAGGGCTTTCCTGTCCAGGCTGGTTTTTAACTCCCATTCTCAGATCTCTGCCTCCTGAGTAGCTAGGTTGACAGTCAGGGGACATTGGTGCCCAGCTTGACAGGTTTCTTATTTGTGTAAGATAACAATGGCCACGTTCTGTCCTGTGAGAAGTTTCCTTGTCATCCTACAACACTGATGGTCTTAGTGTTGTGGTAAAGCACACATCAAGGGGGGTTTCTATGCATACACATTGATTAGTATCTGAAAAGGCAGCTTGCAATGGCCAGGAAGGCTCCATGATTGCATACATCTCAACTTGCACTGGGCATAACCAAATTTTAAGTTCTAGTGTTGGTTCTTTTCCTTTGTATACAGCTTGAGCAGGTTGTTTCTAGATGCCTGTCATTTAACTCAGTTACTCAATCAACTCATCTGCTCTTTCTATGAGTCTGACTTAAATGACTGCTTATCAGAGGCCAATAACTGATTTTAAGGCTAAGTGAAACACAGCAAGTGCTCAGGCATGTTGACTAAGAGTGCTATATAGATAATGTACAGCTGCATGGTACTTGTATTGTACACTTCTCATATCTTCATCGAATTCTAAATATTTCTTTTTTTTTGGGGGGGGGGGTCCGGTTGTGGGGCCTGAACTCTGGGCCTGGCCGCTGTCCCTCAGCTCTTCTGCTCAAGGCTAACACTCTACCACTTGAGCCACAGCGCCACTTCTGGCTTTTTCCTTTTTGCTTATGTGGTGCTTAGGAATCGAACCCAGGGCCTCATGCATGCAATGCAAGCACTCTACTCCTGAGCCACCTTCCCAGCCCCACTCTAAGTATTTCCTATAGAGGAGAAAGAAGCCATACATTTTTGGCTTCTTTGCATAGCTATCTGAATCCAGCTAATGAGCACATCTTACATTTGTTGTTGTTGTTGTTGTTGTTGTTGTTTTTGGTAGTTTATGGTTTGATTGAACTCAAAGCCTCATACATGCTAGGCATGCACTCTACCACACCTCCAGGCCCCTTCTTGTTTTAAGTATTTTAAGTAATTTTTGGGCATTGCTCTTCCCTCACATACACCTCCCTCAGAGCTGGGATTGCAGGCATGAACGACCTAGCCAGAAGTATTTGTTGAGATAAGGTCTTCTTGCTAACACTTTCCCTAGACTAGCCTTGGACCTCAGTCTTCCCCAGCTCTGTTATTCCACAGAATAACGTACCTTACGTTTAAAATATTGTAATCCCATTATTATTCTGGGTTCTCTAATTGGAGTTTTGTGGTATAGTACTAGAAGGCAGTGCCTTCTTACTTGACTTGAAATTATAAGCCTTAATCAGTGGACATAATTCTTCTCTAGACTATCAGAACCTCATATCAATGTGTGGACACTGCTGATTGTTGAACCATAATTCAGGATATGTTGCATGATTTTAAGTCTCAATTTTTACATGCACACGCGCGCGCACACACACATGCACACACCATTGCCTTCTCTGGTGATTTTGTACATTTTCTGTGAGACCACCTCTGTTCTCTCCTGTGCATATTGGAGCTTCTCTCACCAATCATGCTATTCTCCAGCCTGTTCCCTCCTCCACTGTCTAGTCTCTGACCTTGACAGAGGCTGAGGCTTTGTAGTACTGGGATTAGAAAAAGAGAAAAGATAGATACACACATTTAAGCAGAAACCTTATCTCTTGCACTTTTAGGTGATTTTAGATGCATGTTTTCATCAGATCCTCACTCCTACTTCTTCTACCAGCCTCCCACTGCCATGTTCTTTTCCTGGCTCCCACAGAAAGCTCAGCTGATATTATAGGAAACAGAAATATTGTGCTTCTGCAAAACCTGCATTGCTGCTGCTTTGAGTGAATCTATTTTTGTCATGAGAATTTTTCTTAATGGAATATGGGAGAGTCAGAAAACAGTTATTTAAAGCAGTTTCACTGTTTTTAGTTTATTTAAATTAACTTTATATGCCTAAGAGGGACATTACACAAAACAATCTTTCTATGTATATATTTTTTGTTTATTTCTGTGGTGTCATGTCTCAAATTCCTTAAACTTTTTATGCTAAGATCCTCATTGTGGCAAATAACCAGAATGGAAGGGAAGGGAAGTGAGAATGGAGATCAACTAATATCTTACATTATCCACTCTCCTGGGCTGCTATTTCCACTATTGGAATTGGTGATGGCCAGTTTGCAGATTCATTGTCATGAAACAGCTCTTACATCATTGATAAAACTGAGTAGCTTGGGTTCCATTTATAGCATTGGGCTTTTGGTGTCTGCATGTGTCTGAAGGACCCAAAAGCAAGCTCCTATGCAGAGAATTGAGGTATCCTCTCCTGATAGAGTGAGATAATGTGGGAAGTTTTCATAGGAAGAGGATATTACTCAGCACTCCTATATTAGAGAATTTGGAGAGAGAGCAAAACAAACCCATAAACTGCCCCTAGAACTTGACCTCTTCCCACTCAATCCTTCCTTTTTCAGATTATAAAGCTGAGTATGCTGAGGAAGGCAACTCACTACTTGCTAATTCAGATCTTGTTGCCTGGATTTCCTAGACAATTCCTACTCCCTTCTATGATGGTCTGACTTAATATCTGACCTTCTCAAGTGTCTTCTCAGAAGGAATTCTGTCTTCAAAAACTAACTTTGTGGCAAATCTTTAACTCAGTTCACAATGATCCAGTGGGAACAAATGCTAATTGAGTATGCTGCATTATACATCTTTTAATGTTTATGGGCTTTAATTGTAAGTTTTAAAAGTTATATATAAAAATCAGGAGCCAGCTAGTTCATACCTGTAATCCTAGCTACTCAGGGGTCTGAAATCTGAGGACTGCAGTTTGAAGCCAGCCCAGATGAAAAAGTTCATGAGACTCTTATCTCCAATAAACTACTCAGAAAAAGCTGGAAGTATTGTTGGAACTCAGTTGGTAGAACACTAACCTTGAGCACAAAGAGGCTCAGCGACAGTGCCCAGGCCCTATGTTCAAGAACCATGGATAGCAAACCAAACCCTATATATACTTAACAAAGTTGTACACATTTTCCTCTTTAGGTACATCATGATCTCCTACCACAAGACACACTGCAGCTGGAATTTTGTAGTTCATGATTCTACAGCTTTGTGGCCTGGGGAGGTCTCACCTGACAGGTCATTTCTACAAAGCTTCGATGGATGGCTGTGTTTTAACAAACTGAGTTTCTGTTCAACTCATGTTTACAAATGAATTCACACACCATCATGGCACCCTTCTTCTGAGCAGGGCTGCTGGTGAATTTAGCATGGTTCTCTGAGACACAGACATAATTTCATTTGGCATTATTATTATTCCAGGCAAAATAGAAATTGCAGCTGTAAAACAGTATATCAATGCCGTTGAAACCCTGGTATTGATTTTCTTCATTGATTATTGAGACCAGAATTTTTTATATAGGTACAAATATATCATGGGATAAGCATGGAATAGTGGACAGCTTTTGATTCTTATGTGTTTATGTACAGAGCTTTATCATTAAACCCCAGGGTGAGCTTTCTAACAATGCCTTGGGACATCTCATTTAGAATCATGTGAAATTAGTGTAGCGTGCTCATTTAAAGGAATCAATTCTCGCATAGTGCAAAAACATTACTAACCTTGGGGGCAAATGGCACGGCTGTGATGAGGTCAGCCTCACCTAATGTACTACACCTCACACCAGTTGCTCGAATCTGCATCTGCAAGCCCTGTTCTCCTGTGTTATTTACAAACCTCCCAACCTCCCTCATTACAATATAATCTAGCAGGAGGCAGATGGCTTACATCTGTAATCCTAGCTACTCAAAAGTTGGAAATCCATCCATATGGTCTTGACCAGCTCAATTAGAAAAGTCTGTTAAAATTGAGCCTCCAAGTGATTAGTACAAACAAGACTGAAAGTGTGATTCAAATAGTCAAGTGCCAGTCAACTAAACAGAAGATTCTGAGTTCAACCCTCAGGACTTGTGGGGGGAGGGGGGTAAGGGGAGAGGCAGCACTATATTCCATCTTGATAGTGTTCAGAGGATGGGGAAATAGTAGGAAGTGTCTCAATGACTGTTGTCAGTCAAGCCCTGGCTTAGAACTCTGTGTATGAAAAGTTGAAATTGTTCTTCAATGGTCAGACTCAAACTTCATAAAAAGAATAACTTTGTATGTCGGTAGGTATAAATTCCTGCTTTGCTCTACTCTGTGAAATCAGAACAAGAAACCACCTTTGAAAACAGAATAAGCTGTATGGGAGGAGGCTGAGGGAGAAGCTTATTCCCTATATAGTATAGCATCAACGTCCCTGGAACTACAAAGCCAGTAAAAACAAACTCCAGCAAAACATTGGCTGCGCCTTATGGCAATTTCTTGTCCCCTGCTAAGGCCACCTTCCCCCATGGCTGCTTTGCTCTCCAATCTCCTGTAGCAGTAGCATCCACCAACACATAATGGGATACCGGCATCGGGATGCTTGTTGATCTTTCTTTCCAACCTCATGTCTTAAATTAGTCTAGTTCCTAATCCCTAAGTTAATTTAGTCCAGTTTATAAGAACTTAGAAAATACCTGTTGTTTCCAGATTCAATGTGTAAAGTCTCCTAGCAGCGGCAGGTTTTATCCCTTAGTCAATAATCCTTCAGTCAGTACAAGACAATCTTGATGCCAAGTTCACTCTGAATTTTCCCTTTCTTGGACACAAGAACACGCTAAAGTCAGTATGATCCTTGGGTCTTCAAAGAGAGAAAGTTGGAAATGCTACATATAATGATCAGAGTGTCCTAGAGCCACTGTAAATACCAAAGCAGTTCTGGCTATGTCACCTACAACCGGTGGCAGCAGCCACCCCTGCGTCATATCCAGGCTGTAGGTAAGCCTTTACAACCTGCAGCAGGTAGATCGACAGATTACATTTTCTGGGAGGAGGCTTTTTTTTTTTTTAACAAATCTTAGTTTTTATGATTTGCACATTTTCTGTTTGGCAACTTGCAATCTAGAATAGATTTTTGTTATCTGCTCAAACATGCAATGTTTTTACTTGTTCCCCATGTATTTTTTTAACTTTCGAAACTTGGTGAATACTTTCATTCAGTTTAAGAAGCCTAATATTGCAGCAGTAAAGGGCCCAGCCATTGGAGTAAGAGCATCCATATTACCTCTTTGTGATGTGGTTTGGGCTAATGAAAAGGCTTGGTTTCAAACACCCTATACCCCCTTCGGACAGGATCTACATGGCTGCTCTACTGTTATTTTTCCCAAGATTATGAGAGGCATGTCTGTGTGTACCTTCGTTAAAAAATTATTTTCGACAATGTTTTAAGGACCTTTGGTTTGGGTGTTGTTCTACTCAGAGTATCCGGTGTGCTCTCTGGGAACATTTCATCAATCTACTTGGTTCATATAGTGCGGTGATCCTTCCCAGGAGAAGGCCATTCCTCCCATGAGGAGCCTCCAGATCTGCATAAATCACACTGATACCCAGTTTTCAATCAAGAATTGTTCTTTTACTTCACAAGCTAAAAGCTGCCCTTTTAAAGTGGCAGTGGGAGGCCATGCACCAGTTGCTCACACACACCTGTAATTCTAGCCTTTTGGGAGGCTGATACCAGAAATGCAGTTTGAAGCCAGTGTAGGCAGAGAAACCCAAGAGATTCTTATTTCCGTTAGACTGGAAAATGCCACAAGCAGACCAGTGACTGGAATGGTAAGAGTGCCAGCCTTGAACAAAAATATCCAGGTTAAGAGCCAAAACACCTGAGCTAAAGTCCTACTATTCACAACTCCCCCCGCCCAACTGTACCTATACACCTCCACCAACAAACACACAAAAGCAATTAGGGATTAAACTTGCATAAATAAAAGAAGTGGGGAGAAGGGTTCAGTATAAATTTGTGCTTCATTTTTCCCTCTTGAAATTAGCCCAATCATGATGAGAGATTGTATTTGCATTTTCTCAATTACATACACCTGTTCCTTAGTTCTAGAAAGAGACAGAGAATTCTAGAGAAGGGCATCCGCAGAGATTGAACTCTGCTGAAGGGAGGGACTGGATGTCAGATTGGATATGGGAACAAGTGAAACTCCTTTAGCTAGATCACTGAGTGCCCATAGTTTGACCTGGCCAATTATCATGATGATGTCTTCATACCCATCAATATGGGGAGTGCAGGAAGACCACTATATCATAGAGAATGACTGTAGCTGAGGGAGTTTCAGAAGTAACTGACAGCCCACAGCTGGAGTAGCAGGACCTTCCTTTGGGGTTCATGACTACGTTTACCTCTGTGTCACTGGGACCTACCTCCTCATGGAGAAACATCCAGGATCCGGGGGTATCACTTCCTTAGGGAGCCTACAATGAGAAGAGATAGACAGTACAATTTCAAGCAGTTTAAGGAGCAATGAGAGTACAATGAAGAAGAAAATGTGTGTCTCCTCTCTGAAATTTCAGAGGGTAAGAGTAACTGAGGAGAGAGAGCTGTCAGTCACTGCTGAGTGGGTAGGGTTGAGAAGGAAGGAACATTGGACCAGGGAGGAGCCTGTGCAATCCTCACTATTTAGGATGCTGAGATGTGGGCTATTATTATTCAGGACCAGCCCAGGCCAAAACGTGGATGACATCTCCTCTTAAGCTAGGGATGCATATCAACTTCACTACAATAGGAAGCTTAAAATAGGTGAGTCCAGGCCCTATAATGTACCTGGATAAGAAGCAAGACCACAACTTAAAAATGACCAGCACAAAATAGTAGTATAGCTCACCTACCTACCAAATCCAAGACTCTGACTTCTAACTGGAGTACCATGAACAAGTGTAGCTTGGGGACCTCAGTGTCCCACTGTGATTCACAGAGATGGCTGTAGCATCTGTTGCTCTGTGGACTCTGGCAAGGAGGAAGAGTCCTTCCACATCCCTCAATCCATGACTACCAAGACAGAAAATGCTGAGTGGAACCCCTCACGATGTCTAAGCATGGAAGTTTGGTGGGCACTTTTGTTCTTCAAAGGGAAAGAGAGCAGGGATATGCAGGACCAGACAGACTCCTGAGTGAGAGAAGGGCAGAGGGAGGCAATGGTGAGGTTGGCATGGGGTTTGTGTTTAGTGACTAATATGACTTCATTGGAAATGTTCTTGCTTTGATTATGACATGTGCATCGAGGGAGAGCTGGGGTAGTCCAGGGAAACACTCGTGTAAATTTTCCATCGGTTGAAACTTACTCTAAAGTCTAAGTTGTTTTTGAAAACTGAAATATGGAAAAGTTGAAAAAAGCACACATCCCCCCAGCACTGGCATTGTTCTATGTAGATGTACCTGCCCTAGCCACCCTTCTCCTGGTGGGTGCTTGTCCCCAGGGTGCCTCATGCCCAATCCCTTTGTGCTGCTGTAGCCAGAATAGCTGCTGTTGGGCAGGATGGATCAGGAAGCCCTGTTGCACCATGTACCAACAGGGCCTCCTTCCCTTGGAGGCACAGAACATTACAGAGCTCTGTAGCACCCTATCATTGCTATGAATTGGAACTTACAACACTTGAGCTTTGCCTGCATTAGGCCCCACAAATTCAGAACAGCCTTTTCGGGACTTCTGAGTCCTGGATAGCAAGACAGGGAGGCCTGGAATGCAGCACCTGTTCCCGTGGGAGCAGTGAGTTTTCCACAAGGAGCTAACAGGCTGAGAACCTTGGGAATGAGCAGTGCAGGGTGGCTAAAACTTGGTACTCCCTGCTAACATGCCAGGCCTTCACTGATCTTTATACGCTAGCCCTCTGTGCCCACCAAACCATGGCCACTGGGTGTGTTGTCTGATAAGCCAGGAAGTGATTGGCCAGCAACCAAGAATGAACAGTGTCAATGGGTTCATATAGTTGAGTGTACTGTCCTTTTATGAGAAATCACTGGTAGAAGTGAATGTACTGTTGCAATTGACAACTCTTTCCATCAAGCCATCCCTCCATTTATAACTCAATTCACATCCTACGCTCTATGCCTAGCTGTCCAGGTTCACAACCAGTACTGTTCAGACTCAATACTTTGACATCAAATAAATGACCAGTGCAGCCCAATTTGTTTTTTTTTTTCCTCTTTTTTTCACTATAGGATGATAGTGTATAAAAGTTGCCAGTCCCCTCATTGGCCTGCATGCCCACATTGTCTGACCACAACCAATCTGGAGCCATTTCTAAAAGCCATAATTCTTAGTATAAAGGTGTCTTCTCAGAAATCCAATGACAAGATTTAGGCTCCTGTCTTTTCTTCACCTGTACCCTGGCATACCTTCCTTGGGCAGATTATTAGGTTTTTCTGAAACTTGGACAGCAAACTGAGAAGTGTAAGGGTTGGGCTCAGTCTCAGCCTCCTGCTTCCCTGAAATCCAAGAGTCCCACAAAGACAAGAAGGTATTCTGCCCTCACATGTGAGGACCATGTTAAGCACATGATGGATTGGGGGTATGTACCTTAGTGCTCCACCTGACATTAAAATGCTGTTTTGTCCATTTTACTATGTTGTGTGCACCTGGACTGACCAAATTAAGGGTAGATCTGTAAGCTCATTGTGAGTTATTACTGAAGAAGTTGAGTTGCTAACAATTAAATGATAATTCTTTCACTAAAGAATCCTTATTTCAGGAACAGGTTATGATCATTGTAAGCAATAATCTGGGGAGGGTGTGGATGTGCAATGGTACGGGAGGATGAGGGTAAAGTAGAAGAAAGACTAAGTAAATTTGGATAAACATCAACTAGCCAAATGGCATTTTGGAATTGGAATCTTTGTACTGAATGTTGACAGTGGTAGAATTCTTTTTTTTTATTGTGAAAATACTGTACAGAGGGGTTACAATTACATGGGCAAGATAGTGAGTATATTTCTTATCAAGCATTGTAGCCTCCTCCTTTGTTTTCCCTTCCCATCTCTTCCCATCCTCTATCCCCCCTTACCCAATCCTCCCCCCGCCCAAGTTGTAAAGTTCGTTTTTGACATGACAACTTATACTTCTCATTGTTGCAACAGGTCCACCTGTATCCTTATTTAAACGACTTGTTTTTCCTCTTCCCCTCCACAAATTATACCAACATCAAATACAGAGAAAGCAGGGATTATACTGTGGGGGAGGGACATCCAAAGCAATAAAGAAATAATCTTATAATTGCATAAGAAACAAATGCATGAAAGAAAAAAAAAACATTTAAAATACATACCTTAGTGTTCATTTTCTTAACATTAACTTATCTGTCCTTTTCTGCTTGACTCATAAATATACTAGATATTGCAAATAAGGGAAATCATGGGACATATGTTTCTTTCGGCTTGGCTTACTTCACTTAATATACTTTTTCCAAATCTTTCCATTTCCTAACAAATGGGGCAATGTCATTCTTTTTGATGGAGGCATATAATTCCATTGTGTATATATACCACATTTTCTTGATTCATTCATCTACTGAGGGGCATCTCGGTTGCTTCCACATCTTAGCTATGGTAAATAATGCTGCAATAAACATAGTTGTGCTGGTAGATTTAGTGTGGCCTTGTTTGTAAACATTTGGGTAAATGCCCAAAAGTGGGATTGCTGGGTAATAGGGGATATCTATGTGAAGTCTTTTCAGGAACATCCATACTGCTTTCCAAAGTGGTTGAACAAGTTTACACTCCCACCAACAATGAAGTAAGGTTCCCTTCTGTCTACATCCCCTCCAGCATCTGTTGTTGTTAGAGTTCTTGATTTTTGCCATTCTAACTGGGGTGAGGTGGTATCTCAATGTTGTTTTGATTGGCATTTCTTTTATGGCTAGGGAGGTTGAGCATTTCTTCATGTGTCTATTGGCCATCCTTCTTTCTTCTTCAGAGAAGTTTCTCTTTAAGTCATTAGCTCACTTATTTATTGGGCAATTGTTTCTTTGAGGATTTGTTGTTGGGGGATTTAATTTTTTGAGTTCTAAGTATATTTTATATATGAGACCCTTGTCCGTTGTATGGCTAGTGAAGATCTTCCCCCAATCCGTGGGCTTTGTATTGATCTTGCTAGCTATGTCCTTTGACATGCAGAAGCTCTGCAACTTCATGAAATCCCATTTGTCCAACCTTTCTTTTATTTGTTGTGTTTCTGGATCTGTATTAAGAAAATTTCGTCCTGCTCCAAGGAGAACGGGTTTCTCCTATTCCATCCTGTAATGTTTTCAGATTGTCTGCTTTGACTTCTTGATCATGTGCTCTGGGCACTGTGTGGAAGTAAAAAAATCACTGGAAACTGTAGTGTCCTGTGGGCACTTTTAATGAAGATTGCATCTCTTGGGAAGAGAGACTCTATCCACTGCTTGTTTACCTGAAGCCCAGAAGCCCTGGGTCTGGTTTTCAGCACTGCCAGGCAAACAGAAGTAAGTCATCATTTCGACCCATTCTCCACTCCTCACCCTGCACGAGCATCTGGGAGCCTGTTGCTGCAATGGTGAAATCCACACACTTTCCTCTGAAACCAAAATGAAAACCTGGGACAAAATTAAAGTCAGTGTAATGTGAATAAGCAAGCACTGATGTATACACTATTACATGTTGTAAAAACAAAAGAATGTTCACTTCCTTAATGCAATCATTTGAAGTCATGTGTCAGATCCACTCAGCATGGCAATAATTTTGGAACATCAAAGTCCTGGCTGCTTTGTCTCATATAGTTAAATCCACATGGTGAAACGTGCTGTCTAAGGTGATATACAGCAAGAAGATCCTCAGCCATTAGAACATGAGCTCTGTGTCTCAGGAACAAGTCACTTTTTGTAACTCAGAGAGAAAAAGGAACCCCAGAGAGCTATTCCATGCCTGGCTCATGCCCATACGATTAACAATTACTTGGCATTATTAATGGCTCATTGTCTTACATATGAAGAGTTCACACATGGGAGCTGGCTTTAGAGGACAGAGTGCAGATAAAGGAAGTTACAATAATAACCTCAAACCAAAGCAGACCTTTTTTAGTTCATATTTTTGGAGTCCATGTGATTCTCAATGAGGTTATGTCTTTCTCTTAATCACCCAGCCCATCTGCCCATTGGATCGTGACCCCACACTATTCATACTTGGTGTCTACTAGCACACCCCCCACAGGATCAGAGGTTTGTGAGTACCCATCCTCAATGTTGACATTGAGGAATGAGGCCCCTTCTGTCTGCTTGCATCATGTTTCACATCACATCACTCTGCTTTGTTTCAGGCCAATGAAATGTTGATCAGTGGACGGAAGCTCACTGCACAAGAGATATATGGCAAAGGCTTAGTGTCCCAGGTTTCTGGCCAGGGATGTCATGGTTCTAATCAAGGAGCTTGCTTCCTGTAATACAGTTGTTCATCTAGTTGGTTCTTTTGTCCTTCAGGTTTTTGTTGTTGTTGTTGTTTATTTTATTTCCCATCCCTTCCTCTTCCCCTTCACACCCCCCCCAGCCAAATTTGTAAAGTTCGTTTTTTGACAAAACATCATGTACATCTGTATCCCTATTTAAACAATTTGTTTTTTCCCTTAGTTGGTTCTTTTACATGTTAGTTTAAAAAATAAAATCTTAGGCTGGGAAGGTGGCCCAGTGGTATAGTGCTTGCCTAGTATGTATGAAGCCCTGAGATCGATTCCTCAGTAACCACATACCCAGAAAAAAGCCAAAAGTGTTTCTGTGGCTCAAGTGTTAGTGTGCACAGGCACTGAGTTCAGGCCCCATAACTTACAAAAATGAATAAATTAATAGTTGATCGGCTGTTGCCACGTAAGGCCATAAAAATGGGCAACAAGGCTCAGGACTTTTGCCCCAAGAGCTCATGTCTCTGCCCACAAACAGGGTGATAAGGCTCATGTCTCTCAATTTCCAATACTTAGAAAACCCTTAAATCTATTTCTAGTTCCTGACTTTCCAGACCAAGAATTATTGTCTTACAAGGGAATATGAAAACATAAACATCCATTTCTGGAAATGAGCATGAGGTTATTTGTACTTTCTCAGAAGTTTGTCTCAATTAAAACAAACAAGTGAACTTAAATGCTGAAGAATACAAATATATTACTCCATCATACCATAAAAAGAATGTAATCTGTGAGCAAGGTAAACATGACCAACCAAAATAAGGCAATTAACAGAAGTCTCATAGAAGTAAATTTCTTCTTTCTCATTGCCATCTTAAACCCTCCACCTCTGTGTTCTTCTGGTACACAGATGAGAATCTGGCAGACCTCTTAAGGAGCAGAGCAGAATGGACAGTCTCCACACAGGCCAGATGAGCACAGTGAGTTGACAGGTACCCAAGGTAGGTGTTTCAGTATGGGAAGCTGTTGGAATGATCCTTTCCTCATAATCCAAACAGTCACATGTTCATGGCAAGGTCCAGAAATGTCGAAGTGAGGCTTATGAAGGTCACAGGTGAAAAGAAGCAATAATCTAGCATGAAAGGTAAATGTTTCAAACAGGATTGTGGTAGGGCATAACTGTAATTCCGGAACTCAGGAACCTGAGGCAGGAAGATCTTCAATTTTAGTCCAGCTAGGCAATAAAGCCAGGTCTTGCCTTACGAAGCTAAGGTTTCCTATCATCACTTGCTAAAGAAAAACTACTTGCACGAGAAGCACCATCTGAGATTTCCATGGCACCCTCTACATCTTCACATTCATTGCCTTTACTATGTTTCTTCTCTGTCACTATCCATTTCTCAGCTACTCAACAGGAATTCATCTCCCTTGTCCTTATCTTCTGCACACAAAGTATTCTTGCCTATCCTAGTGCCATTCCCATTGTTTCTCTGCATTTTAAACAGTGTCCTGTCTTCATCTGAGTGATCATTGTCACTGGAACGCCATGGTGTATTTGTGAGCTCAATTTACTAGATGTGGTTGTTTCTTTGGTCTCGTAGATAATTCAATATTTCAGATATCCTGAAATCATTCTCCAAACTTGAGCCATGCTTCAGAGAGGGAGGGTGGCAGCTGTGCTCACTGTCCTTAGACTTGGACTTCTGACCTGTGGTGGACTCTTATTGAAAGCATGGATACTCTATGTCCCACTTCCTTATCTTCTTGGGTCTGTTGGTGCCATCACCAGAGGCATGGTATCAGCTGGTGCTAGAATAATTCTTTGGGAAGAATAAGACAAAACTCAATAAAGGAAGCACAAGGAAATTATACATTGTTCAGTGTGAAAATATAAAATTCATAGTGAAGCAAAATTTATGGGGTCAAACCTCCATTTTCAGAGACCTTGAATGTCAAGCCATCATACTAGTTTTCTATGTCTGTGTGTAACATTTATAGTCAGGCTCTTCTTGTGGTCATGTAGGTTCTATTGACCACCAGGAGTCACTGGAAGTCCAGGGTACATTTGTTACATGGGTGGAGGGGTTCTCCTGGAGAACCATTTTGGCACTGACAGGCCAGGGATGAGGGCAAGAAGCTAAAAAGGAGGCAGCAGTAAATGTAGGGGAGGCTGCAACAGTGGCTACAGTCTCAGCCTGAAACTCGAAGGGCTACAACACGGTCACTGCAACCTTTGGAACTCATGTGCTCATGGGGAGCTCAATTAGCATGCACAGAGTAGGGAAAAGTGGGGTATCCTGAAGCCAACCTTCAGACAGCTGTGGCGGTGCAAACTGAGGATTGATGGCTGAGAGTGGTCAGTCCAGAGGCCCCGTGGCTGGAAGGTAGGTCCACATAATGGTTGCTTAAGCCCTGGAGTCATTTGACAGGGAAAATTTGTTGTTTCTTTTCCCCCTGTTTAAGCTGCCTTACTACCATCACCCACAAACCTCACTTTCTCTATAGCAAGAGCATAGGCAAGAAGCACGCCACTCAGCTTAGAAGAGATTTTGCAGTGGGCTCCTAATCATCCTTACCTCTTCAAGAGGCTGCAGCTGGAGCCGTCCTTGGAAAGTCACATACAAACCCAGTGTGCGACGGACCAGCTCGGCCAGAGCACTGGAACCGACGGGACACGGATCTCGGGATATGTGGACAAGGAGTCTGCGAAGTGACAAACAGCACAGACTCAAAAGAGTTGCATCTGAGTGTATCTTTATTGAGGAGAATTAACATTTTTATACAGTGTGTGATTGTGACATAGATTCTTTGTTTACTTAAGCATGTAATCAATTTTTTGAAAAGGTAAAGCATTGATGAATTACATGAAAATTGATGATTATCCCAACAACTGTTTAAGCTAAGTGGTGCGAAACAAGTCTAGCATATTGTTTAATAGAATGTCATCTCTTCAGCCTTATTATGTTTAATAATTAACAAACCTAAGACAGGGCTGTACTTATATTGTACTCTCTTCATTTTTATTTTTATCCTACTATTTTCATCTTTATAAGCTCCTGTATAAGGAAATGGTTCTTGGTTGGTTCAGAAAATATGATATTACTAACTTTATATTTTGTGTGAAACCACCATCTATTCCCTATAATGTAAGTTGGACTAATCTTAATCATAACTGTTGGGAGAATCTTTCTTTTTCTTTTTTTTTTCTTTTTTTTTAATTTAATTTAATTTTATTTGTGAACATACTGTACAGAGGAGTTACAATTACATGGGCAGGATAACGTGTACATTTCTTACCAAGCATTGCAGCCTCCTCCTTTGTTTACCCTTCACATCCCTTCCCAGCCTCCCCCGTTCCCCCCAATCCCAATCCTTCTCCTTCCCCCCCCTTGCCCCCCCCACACCAACGTTGTAAAGCTCGTTTTGGACATGACAACTTGTACTTCTCATTGTTGCAACAGGTCCACCTGTATCCTTAAACAACTGGTTTTTCCCCATCTCCTCCACAAGTTATACTGACATAAAATATAGTGAAAGCAGGGGTTATACTGTGGGGGAGGGACATACAAAGCAACAAGGAGATAATCTTATAAATGCGTTAGAAACACATGCATGAAAGAAAAAAACATTATAATACACATCTAAGGGTTCATTTTCCTGACATCACATTATCTGACCATTTCCGCTTGACTCATACATATACTAGATATTACAAATAAGGGAAACCATGGGACCTATGTTTCTTTGGGCCTGGCTTACTTCACTTAATATAATTTTTCCAAGTTTTTTTTCCATTTCCTAAAAATGGGGCAATGTCATTCTTTCTGATGGAGGCATATAATTCCATTGTGTATATATACCACATTTTCTTGATCCATTCATCTACTGAAGGGCATCTGGGTTGGTTCCATGTCTTAGCTATGGTAAATAATGCTGCAATAAACATAGTTGTGCTGGTAGCTTTAGTGTGGTCTTGTTTGTAAACATTTGGGTAAATGCCCAAAAGTGGGATTGCTGGGTCATAGGGCAGTTCTATGTGAAGTCTTTTGAGGAACCTCCATCCTGCTTTCCAAAGTGGTTGAACAAGTTTACATTCCCACCAACAATGATGTAAGGTTCCTTTCTGTCCACATCCCCTCCAGCATCTGTTGTTGTTAGAGTTCTTGATTTTTGCTTTTCTAACTGGAGTGAGGTGATATCTCAATGTTGTTTTGATTTGCATTTCTTTTATGGCTAGGGATGTTGAACATTTCTTCATGTGTCTATTGGCCATCCTTCTTTCTTCTATAGAGAAGTTTCTCTTTAAGTCATTAGATCACTTATTTATTGGGCAGTTGTTTCTTTGAGGATTTGTTGTTGGGGGGTTTAATTTTTTGAGTTCCAAGTATATTTTAGATATGAGACCCTTGTCCGTTGTATGTGTAGTAAAGATTTTCTCCCAATCCGTGGGCTTTCTATTGATCTTCCTATCTATGTCCTTAGCCATGCAGAAGCTCTGCAACTTTATGCATTCCCATTTGTCCAACCTTTCTTTGATTTGTTGTGTTTGAGGGTCTCTATTCAGAAAATTTCGGCCTGAGCCACGGAGACCTAGGGTTTCTCCTATTCCAACCTGTAATATTTTCAGAATGTCTGCTTTGAGTTCAAGGTCTTTGATCCTATCTTTTTCTTTTATAATCAGAGGTTTCTTTTTTTTTAGAACTCTCTGAACTACTGGGATAACTCTTTCTAGCTTAGTTTAATTCATTTATTTTGTCTGTTGTACATATCTGGAAATTTTAAGTCTCTATATTTACTATGCCTGAGCTGCAAAACCGCTTGTGAAGTCGTAGGAGTTTCTGGAGGCAATGTCACATCAGATGATAGATTGATTGGGGCATTGCCCACATTTAATCTTTGGTCTTAGTCTTTATTACTTAGATAAGCTGTCTCTATTCGACTGGAAAGATACAACATGCTCTGTTCACATCAATAGAAAAATAGCCAAAACGAGAATAAAGGCAATGAATGTACAGCCAAGAAGAATACAGTAAGAACAAAGGTAGAGGCTATAAGGTGCAGCCAAGTGTGTGGGAAGCCTTGAACCAACACCTCCTTCCTGCAGGCATGCTTCCTTGAAACTCTTTGTCTAACACGATCTCTCACACAGACTCCGCAGAAGGTGGCGTGGCACCCACTGGCCACAGAAAGATGTCCACTCAGCTGGAGATACCAGGAACCACTGGAAGTGCAGAAACTTAAGCATTTGACCTGGTTTCTCTGGCCAGAGACTATTCATTGAATTTGCAGCCCCTTATTCTGTTGACGATGTCAAATCAGAAGCCATCTATCCACCACAGGCAGCTTTATTAGATGTTCAAATTGGTTATGGAAGTGCCCCACCCACCTGCACCGGCCTCTCTTTGCTGAACCCAGCTAAGGACACCTTGCAGACATATCCTCATGGCTGCTTTGCCTGCTGTGATCTCTGCTCCTTTCCAAACGCTTGCTTCGGCAGCTTCCCCTCCATTGTGCCTGTGCCTTTCAGACTGGGTTCCTATGGTGGTTGGATATTGAGCTGCTTGTTAGAGGAGGAAACAAGGGTTGTTGTGTACAAAGGCAGGCCTGACCTCGCCTGGAGGCAGGACAGAAGCTCTCCCAGGTTGGACTTGTCAGGGCACAGGGCAGGCATCTTGCCCCTTGGCCCTGGGTCACTGTAGTGAGCAGCAGTTACACTGGAACTTCTCTTTCTCAGAGAACAACGGGTTATGTCTGTCCAGATTGCCTTTTCTAGGGATTTCAGTTCTCCACCAACTCCTGGGTGATGCCTGGGGCTTGGGTCTATGCCAGTCTCCACTCCTGTCCAGAACCTTTCATTCCAGAAGTTTCAATGAAGTGTATGTGGTGTGCCATCAGTGGGCACTGGAAAGGATGCCTGTGCTGCTGAACAGAAGTATAAGAAGCTGAGACCATTTGAGTGTGGTGATGGAGGTGTGGCCCAGTTGGTAGACTGATAGCCAATTAACCAAATGATCAGGTCCTGAGTTCGTGTCCTCATCTACAAACAAAGAAGAAAGGTAAAAATATATCCGTTTGTAGCATTTTTTACATTTGACATTCTTACTGTACTCTCACTAAATACATCTCTATATACCCATCAGAAATAAATTTATTCCATTGTTGTTGGACTTCAGCTACATTTTTGCATTACTGTATTTAGTAACCCAGGACATCATCAGTCATACTTCCACTCCATTTTTTTTCTTGGTTCATTTTTGTTCTTATCTATTCTAAGAGATTGAAGTCCAGACCAGGGCTCTGGCCATCATCTCTTTTTGCCCACATCCCTACTTTTTGCCTTTGTATCTTGTGTGTGTTTGTGTAAAAATAATGTATATAGGGGTTATAATTACATGGGCAAGGTAATGAGTACATTTCATATCAAGCATTGTTACCTCCTCCTTTGTTTACCCTTACCATACATTCCTATCTCTCCCCCCCATCCAGTGCTCCTCCTCCCATCTCCACCCCGTCCTATAGTTTCCCGTATTTTCAATAATTATTATATGTCTGACACAAGCAAAAATGGTCAGATAAGTGAAATGAACCCAGAGATAAGTACTCAAATTTTTTTTCTTGCCTTTGTCTCTTTATTGGAGTTTTCGAACCTCATGCAATTTCCTGCCAGAAGTGATCTCCAGTGGTGGTTCTCAGATGCAACCTCTAGACATATGTAATCATGAGCCAGCAGCAGCTGACTTCTATTATCATTTATGCTGGTGATCTTCCAAATCATTTCTGAAAATCTAGGCTGTTCCTGTTAGCTTGTAACCCATATCCTTGAGCTCTTACCCTCCTCAGAATCAAGGGTTTCAGGTTCAAACCACCAGCCTACAACTTAAGACTTGTTTCATCTTCGTTTTCCCTTTTTTATCTTGATGATTCTTTAGAAATTAAAAGTTTCAATAAAAGCATGGACTGGGGGGCTAGGAATGTGGCTTATTTGTAGAGTGCTTGCTTACCATGCATGAAGCCCTGGGTTCAATTCTTCAGTACCACACAACAGAAAAAGCCAGAAGTGGCACTTTGCCCCAAGTGTTGGCGTACCAGCCTTGAGTAAAAGAAGCTCAGGAACAGATCTCATGCCCTGAGTTCAAGACCCAGGACTGCCAAGAACAAAAACCAAAAGCCAAAATCAAAAAAATAAAAAAGCAACAAAAACAAAACAAAACAAAACAAAAAACCTTGGATTGCTGGTGCAGTTGACTCATACCTATACTCCTAGCTACTAATGACACTGAGGTCTGAATGTTCCCATTTGAAGCCAGCCTGGGCAGAAAAGTCTGAGACTCTTATCTCAAATTAATGACAATAAGCCAGAATTGCAGCTGAGGTTCAAATGCCAGAGTTCTAGCCTTTAATACAAGAAGCACAGGGACAGCACCCAAACCACAGTTCAAATATCTCTAATTGTTGGAGTTGATATTCGGACTATTGAGCAATAGTCAATGTGTGAAAATGGAAAGTATTGAGTTCAAGTCCTGGTTTGAGACCAGAAAAAAAAGCACAGCAAGGAAAACCAAAGAAACAGACATTATAATAATAACTGGGGGGGGGGGGTTACTGAGCATAAGCAGGCCCTACCTCCACTCCTCCCCCTTCTAGCCTTCTTTGACTCAGCAGATGGGCAGCCCGGTCTGACTTGCAGGCAGTGGAAGAGGCTGCTGGTTTTGGGGAATAGTACCAATGCCCCTAGTCCTCAGCTCAAGTAGTCAATGAAGAAGGAGAAGCTTGTGTGGGAGAGGCCAGTGTTGCTGCTGCCTTAGGCTTCATCTCATGGCTGACTGTCTGACAACTTAGTCATACCTCCCAACTCCCTTAATGTCTATTTTTTCAACATATATTTTATTTTACAGTTTTGTCTTTTAATTTTTTAATGAATTTATTTATTTTGTTTTTGGTTCTAGGTAAGACATGAATTCAGGCCCTGGCCATGTCCCAGACCATTTGTTGTTGTTGTTGGTCATGGGGCTTGATCTCTGAGACTGGGCACTGTCCCTCAGCTCTTCAGCTCAATGCAAGAGCTCTGCCACATGAGCTACAGTGCCACTTCTGGTTTTCTGGTGTTTATTGGAGTTGACTCACACACTTTTCGGCCCAGGCTGGCTTTGTACCATGATGCTCAGACCTCAGGTATGAGCCACTGGTGCCCATCCTAGACCATTTTTGTTCAAGGAAACTGCACAATAACATTTCAGCCACAGCTCAACTTCTGGCTTATATTCCTTGTTGGGTTATTGGAAATAAGAGTCTATATTTTAAATATCTAGTTTTCCTGGGTACTGTTGACTCATGCCTCTAATCCGAGTTAAACAAAAGCTAAGGATCGCAGTTTAGAGCCAACCATGATAGAAATGACTGTGAGACTCTTATGTCCAATTAACCACCATAAAAGTGAAAGTGAAGCTGTGGATCAAAATTGTAGAGTGATAGCCATGAGCAAAAAGAGTGCTGGAACACCACCCAGGCCCTGAGTTCAAGCTCTGAGACATAAATAAATAAATAAATAAATAAATAAATACATAAATAAATAAATAAATAAATAAAGGCTTTCCACTGTAGGTGTCTCACAACTATAAACTTGGTAGTCAGGAGGCTAAGATCTGAGGATCGCAGTTTGAAGTCAGCCTGGATAGGAAAATTTGTGAGACTCTTATCAGAAATAAGTAGAAAAGCCAAAAGTGTAACTGTGGCTCAAGTGGTAGTGCTAGCCTTGAGCAAAAGAAGCACAGTAATCATTAATTCTATCTCAGGGACTGCCTTTCCCAATTAAATAAATACATTAAAATGTTTAGGGCTTTGAAGAGTGAGTAAGATTGCTGAGCATTAGCCAATGAGCATGAGCACTAGGTACCAAGCTGGAGTCCTCCTCTGACTAGGGCATGTGTGGGTCCTGCCACCCCCACAACTTCACCATCTGGCTTACAGCAGAGGCAGACCAAGCGAGATGGGGAGGAGGAGGAAGAAACTGCTGGGTTTATGGAAACTTCAAGATGCTCCCAACCCCCGTCTTCAGTGGGAAAGTGAGTGAGGAGTGGATTTTCTGCAGGGGCATCTAGTGCTCCAGGGAGGCAGGTGATGTAGGAGCTAAGAATAAGGTTGAGGACTCTGCCTCTGTAGGGCAGGAGGGGAGCTTGGGCTGGGCACCTAGACCTAGGGAGCCAGCAAGTTAAGGTAGAGTAGAGTCTTAATGTAAGGGTCTGCTCCACATGTTGCCTAGAGCAGCAAAACCATGGGGTACCTGGAGCAAAGAATGTGCTTCTGGGCTCTGAATCTATTTGGGGAAGGCTTGGATTTTGTCTTTGGTTCTGGGTCGGTTGTTGGAGGTTGTCTCTAGCTAGGCAGGGTCCAGCTGTGCTGCAGGCATAGAGCTGCTGCTGCCTGTCTGCTGGTTGGAGGAGGATTTTCTTTCTGGGCAGACTGTGAATCCAGATCCTCAGATTGCTGATTTTAAGTAGATAGGATTGCAGATGTGAGCCAACACTTCCTTTCTCAGTTTAGAAGCCTTAATTCCTTTTTTCCCCCCATATTTTTACCTCTAGGACCAGGACTCCCACAGGCCACCTGATGCTTTCACTCAATGGCTCTACTAATTTAGCCAGGCCTCCCCACCCCTTTAATGCCTCTTTTCTTCCAACTTTCCTTTTATTTTTTGTTTGATATTGTTAAATTTTAATTAATGAATTTGTTTTTCTGTTGCTTCTAGCACTTGAAGTTAGGGCCTGGCCACTGTCCCAGAGTATTTTTGCTCCGTTAATATTCTCTATAACACATGAGCAAGAGCTCAACTTTTTGCTTGTGTGTGTGTGTGTGTGTGTGTGTGTGTGTGTGTGTGTGTGTGTGTGTGTGTGTGTGTGTGTGTGTGTTTTAGAGACTTGTTAGGAATAGGAATCAAATTGAAATGACTGGCTTTTGGTGGGTGTGGCTCACACCTAAAACCCTAGCTTTCAGAAGATGAGATCTGAGGGTCAAAGTTTGAAGCCAGCCTGGGCAAGAAAGTTTTTGAGACTCTTAGCTTGATGTAACTACCAAAAACCAGAAGTGGAATTGTGGCTCATGTGCTAGAATGCTTGAAAAAAAGCAGCTAAAGGACAGAGTCTAGGCCCTGGGTTCTAACTCTAGGGATGCCCCTCACTAATGAATTATTTCAGGGCTTGGAAATGTGGCCCAGTGGGGAGAGTGCTTGATAATGAGCAAGAGTTTTCATACTGATTTCAAGTGCAGGGCTGTGAAAGATAACTAGTCTGAAGAGGAATCTGAAATTCATTTTCTTTTTCCTTTCATCTGTCTTTTGTCTTAACTTCCTTAGGCTTCCAAATTCAGACAAGTGACTTCAAACTCATCCTACTGAGCAACATTCTAACTCTTGACAGAAGTATTTAACTTAATTAATGAGCTAATATTAAAGGCACAATTATTTATGTTCTTACAATCCAAGAGAGTAACCATGTTGCGAGAAAATTCAATTTTCTACCTGAAAAAGTGGCTTAAAATATTTTCCAACCAGGAATAAAAATAGTGAACAGGGAGTCATTTATTGAAATTAGGGAAGGTGATGATGAAGCTTTCAAAAGTGTCCAAACACAAAGGATAGAAACTTAGACATGTTATTGGGAAAACAGGTACTCTACTTGCTCTCGCTGGGAAATTGTGTGTGTGTGTGTGTGTGTGTGTGTGTGTTTGTGTGTGTGTGTGTGTGTGTGTGTGTGTGTGTGTGTGTGTGTGTGTGTGTGTGTGTGTATGTGTGTGTGTGTGTGTACCTGCCGGAGCTTGCAACGAAAGGGAATCCTGATTTAGGGGCCAAGGATGAGGGAAAAAATGACATAAGACAAAGGATGGGGTCGAGATGTCTGCATTTCAAGACTGCAGCATCGTTTATTTTTAATTTTTCCTAATATATACTGTTAAAAGTCAAGAGGTAATATAAGGTTACTATAGTCCAGAAAAACAAGGAAAATTTCGGTAAAAACAGAGTACAGTAAAAACAAGACAAGTTCAACTGGTTGAAAGTAAAACAAACTCTGCAGACATAGCAAAGCAATCCTAGGCACCTGGTGTTATTCAAGTAAGCCAGTTTCTTCTATATGCCTTCAAGCGAGCACAAGGGTCAAGATGACCTTTGAGCTTTACTGTTGGCTCCCAAAATGTACCCACTACACGTCTTCAGCTCATGCCTTGGGTCCTGTCATCTGCTTATTCAGTAACCACTGAGCCACCGGTCTTCGTTTGGCTTTTTAGTGGTTAATTGGAGATACAAATCTCATAGATTTTCCTGTTTGGACATAATCTTCTGATCCCCAGCAATCCTTGGATTAGTGTTACTGTGATGCTATCATAAAGTGACAGTTCATTAAACTGGGAACAATATGGAAGTACTTGTGCAAGATGCAAAGTAACCAATTTATTAATTTGGGAATAACACAAGATCACATTAGAAGCCCAAAGCATAATCAAAACCTATTAGCCACAATGTATGAAACATCACATATTTATGGTGTAGAATATATACAATGAATTAAATCCTGAATCAAATGTCTTTGCTGGGTTTGCTACTTAAAAAAATCAGAAATAGAGTGTCATTGAAATGAAGTTCAGACTGGAGGCTTATAGCATGCAGCAGAGCATCAGCTTAGTGAGCACAGGCCCTAAGTCCAAGCCCCAGGACCATAAAGAAGTAGAAGAAATTGAAAAGGAGGAGGAAAGAGAGGAACTGAAAAGGAGGAGGAAGGGATGAGAGGAGGGAAACAAAAACAGAGGAGGAAGGGTAGAGCAGGATAAAGAGGAGGAGGAGAAGAAAGTAAGGAAGAAGAGGAGAGGAGTGAAGGAAGAGGAAAAAAGACTGGGGGAGGAGGAGAGGAGACAGGAGGAGGAAGAGAAATGCAATATAACAACAAGAATTGTTGGCAAACATCTTGTATAAGTGATCTGCATCTGCATGGCAGAATTATTTTCTCATCAATGAGACAGCTAACACAGTGAAAATGTGGGTGATTACCTGTGGCTCAGTCATTTTGTCATCAAAGCTTTACATTGAGTTTTTACACTGCATACTCACTGAATTTAAAGTTATCACAGATGCATTCAAATGAGGTAGACTGAGTGTGAGGACTTCCATTTGCAGGGTGGGGTGAAGATCTCTCAGGAATATGTTGGCGATGTTGGAAAGTAATGAATGATAAGCCCATTCCTCCTGACCCTTTCCAGGGAATATATAACTGAGACTTCTTTTCAGGAGCAGGAAATAGTATGCACACTGATAAAATTAATTAAGCTCAAACAAGACAAATTGGAGACACACAATTTCTTCAAGGCTCAGCAAGTGGTGGAGAAAAGTTGGAGGCAGTGGCCGCGGCCTGCCATCTGGAACATTGGCCAGTTATGCTGTCTCCTGCACAACAAAACAGATCAGGAGAACTTTGGGGAGGCAAAGGCACAGCTGGTTCAGAAAAGAGAAACTGTGATGCCACCACTTCCATGTGCTTTAAATATATTACTATCTTATTAGTCATTAATGTTTTTATATTCTTCAATAATACTTTTTGGCAGCAAAGCTCTCTTTCATTCACTCTCTCCCTCCCTCCCTCCCTCCCTCCTTCTCTCTCTCTCTCTCTCTCTCTCTCTCTCTCTCTCTCTCTCTCTCTCTCTCACACACACACACACACACACACACACAGACACACACACACACACACACACACACACACACACACACACACACACAATTAAAAAAAACTAATTTGTAACCAAAAAATCAGAACTTTTAGCTAGGTGCCAGTGGCTCATACCTATAATTCTAGATACTCAGGAGGCTGAGATCTGAGGATCGTGGTTCAGTGCCAGCCTGGGCAGGAAAGTCTGGGTGCTTGTAACTCTGGGTTATTTTTCCAACTTTGCTTTTATCTAAAGCTATTCTTTTATGATAATAAAATTTAAAAAAATAATAACAACCAGATAGTTAACATTTACAAATAACCAGAAAAGTTGAATTTGAAGGTTCCTAATACAAAGTAATAAGAATATAATCAGTACATATTGTACACAAGCGTTGAAATATAAGACTATATGCCACAAATATGTACCATATGGGCTGAACAAACTTAAAAAATTAATGATCTATAGCTAAGATGTGGAACCATCCCAGATGCCCCTCAGTAGATGAATGGATCAAGACAATATGGAATATACACACAATGGAATTCTATGCTCCCATTAGAAAGGAAATGGAAAGAGTTGGAAAAAATCATATTAAATGAGGTAAGACAGATCCACAGAAACAGACTCCACGGTTTCCCTCATTGGTAATAACTAGTGTGTGTCTAGTATAGTCCTAGAAGTGGATCACAACAACTCAATAGCTATGTACATATGGACCATATAAGATGATGCTAAGTGAAATGAACTCCAAGATGTGGAAACGAGGTTTTTATTTGTTGGTGTTGTTTTTAAAGTGCTATGTTTTTTTTCTTTTATTTTTCCCTATGGTTTATCCCTTGTTGTCGCTCTATTTGATTTTGGTAATCTGTGTATTGTATAGGGAATGGGAATAGGGAATGGGAACAACAAAATGATGAGAAAAAAGACAAAGAGCAAACCTAAGCAACAGTGATACTCATGAGACAATATGTTGGAAATGAACTTCATAAGTTGTGGGGGGTAGTGAGAGGTGGAGAAGTGGGAGAAAAGCAGGGAGGGTACAACAATATTCAACAAGAAACATACTATCTTAATTATGTAACTGTAACTCCTCTGTACATCACCTTGGCAATAAAATTAAAGAATTTTTCAAAGGAAATAACATTTGAAGGGGAATAACCATGTCTTGCTTTTGAGGTTTCTTTACAATTTTACCCAAAAAATTACACATTAGTTTCCAAAAGAATTAATGATATAGAAATGCGAACTATCTTGATTTAATCATTACAACCATGTACATGTGCTGAACTGTCCTTCTGTACCCCATAAATTTGTCCAATTAAAAAAATACAAATAAAATCATAGAATGGCACACGGAATTGACAATATATATAATTTAATTCACTTGATATTTTACCAACTGCCTAAAAGCTATAACTGTCATGTTAAATACTGTTCCATAAATAGAAGCAATATGTATATTAAACATGTTCTTTCTTTACTGAGATTCTGGAAGTTTTTGTTTGCATCTTTGAAAATGTATTTAACAAAAGATCCAAAATAACTTTGTTGTTTGGAAATTAGTCCTCTTAAGTTTTTATTACATTTTGTCCAGAGTCACTTGGAAAAGCTTATATCACTCAACAAAGGGAGTTATCAAGTTTACCTTCAGCTCTTAAAGATGAAGTAGATTAGAATGGTAAACAACTGAAAAACAGAAAGATACAGAGGAAATACAAGATCTAATCATGGAAACTCAATGTACAATGTTAACCATGGAACTGCTCTTGTGACCAGCAATATCTCAACTAACAAGCCTTTCTTGATGGATGCCCTATCTTGTGCTAATGAATACTCTATTTCATATCAGAACGAAATATTTTATAAATTTGAAGCATCTAAATGTAGGGAACTTTCCTAAGAATTGTCACAGACACATTTTGTTTGCCAAGTCTCATTTATATGAAGTTGAGAAATGTGTCAATATATTTGGCAAATAATGACTTTGAAAGAAGTAATAACATTGTAGGTTAAAACATTAGCCAGGTGCCAGTGGTTCATGTTGTAATCCTAGCTACTGATGTGGCTGAGATTTGAAGATCATGGTTCAAACTAGCCTGGGCAGGAAAGCCTAAGACTCTAATCTGCAATTAGTCACCAAAATTAAAAATGAAAAACAGTAGGTGAGGCTGTGTCTCATGTGGTAGAATGCTGGCCTTAAGCAAAAAATCTCAAGGACAACACCCAAGCCCTGAGTTCAGGCCTCAGTACTGGCACATACAAACATAACAAACGGAAACATTATATATGCCAACATTTATACATTATGAAACAAAACACGAGAATGGAGAGTACCCCTCATTTTTCAGAATTGTTTTATGCTTATGCATTTGAGCACTAGAGTGTTGTTCTTAGTTTAAAAAATCATCTACACAGAACTATCAATTGCTAATGTCTATAATATTCAATTTATTAATCACAAGACCTAACTGTAAAGCATATAAACAACACTGTGGGCAAGTAAAGCAGAATATGGCCACTTAGAACCAAATCTCATTATATTCTTGGACGCTCCAAGATCTGATTAGGACAAACTTGGAAGTCAGTAAAGTTTGTCGTGTGTGTGTGTGTGTGTGTGTGTGTGTGTGTGTACACACTGGAGCTTGAATCAGGGTCCCACACACTAATTTGGTTCTTCGTTCAAGGCTGGGGCCCTCCACTTTGATCACAGCTCCACTTCCATAAAGTTCATCTTTTCTTCCTTTTTCCAATTCTCTTCTCTTCCTGGGTCTTTTCTACTTTTTTCAGCAATTCCAGGTGCTATGTCTTTATTTCAAGTTCTCCTTAGGAGAGCGCCACACACAGGAGACACAAAGGGATCTTGTTTAGATGCCAACTCTTCAGCAAGTAGGCGGAGGACAGGTGTCTTCAATTTGGGTAAGCTCCTGGGGGAACCAAGACTGCAGGTCTCAGGTCCTTGATTAGCAAAGCCTGAGAAAAGATGTGATGTAAAACCAGTGCCTGCTGAGCTCCTGGGAACTGAAAAACCAATCTCCGAGTCTTGTGGCTGTGTTTTAGGACCTATATCTGGTAGAACACTTTTGAGACTCTATGCACTCAAATTATATCCCTAACATTGCATACCAACTCAGAGACCAAAAATAGTAGGTGGGACAGTAGAATAAGAACTCATTTTTGTTCTGTGAGTTTCTTATGCTCCTCAACAAAATGCCAGCCTTGATTTATTGACACAGTGTGTTTATTTCACAGAAAAACGAAGGAGGAAAGAAAAGAAGGAGAAGGAAGGAGATGGGGAAAAGAAGCAAGTCAGCTTGCATGGGAACATTCAGTCATGGGAATGGCTAGAAAGACTTGCCAAATGGTCAAAGCTACCCATATCCAAAGGACCTTCTCTGAAGGATGCTTAGTTAGGAGTCATGTATATTTTGATGAAGACCGAGCTCATTGGGTAATGATTCCTGGAACCAGGAATAAATAATAAGCTCTCTTCTAGGTGGGACATCAGAGCCATACACAGAGGTAACACAGCCTTTTCTTGACAGAGAGAAAAATGTTCCAAATTTTAAAGCAGCTACAGAAATTAGGTACAGTATTTTGGAGTGTTTAGTCATTTGAACGAACATGGTTCTGGGGGAAGGTGGGAAAAGAGAAAATGTATAAGGATTTTTTTCGCATATAAATAATTTGGAATTTTCCTACTAAAATCATCTCTGAATTTTGTGAAATTAACCCCCACAACAGAGTGTTCCCAAAATCCACACTATCTAATAAAGTCTCTAAGTAATTTTCTAAGTTACTTTTATATATAGTCAACTGAGCTAAGCTATGGTAACTAGTTATTTGTTTCAATTCTTAGGTATGTTAGTGAGAAGCATTAGCCTTTAAATCCAGAGACTCTGAGTACAGCAGATGACCTTCTGTACGCAGGCAGTGTTCATCTAAGAGAGATGGCCCAAAAAGAACAGACTGAACTATGACCTCCCTGAGGAAGCCTGCAGATTTTTTGATGGTGGCTTTTTGTGTTTGTGTGGGATTTTTATTGTAGTTGCTTTTTTCAGCATTTGAAATTAAGTATTTGTGCTGACTAGGCAGACACTCTACATTTTTTGAGAAATGCCCACAGACTTTGGCATTTTTAAAGAATAGATCTTTGTTTTTTCCCCGAGGCCAGTCTAGACTTTAGCCCTCCTATTTATATTTCCCACATAGGTGGAATAGCAGCACTATACCACCGTGCCAGATGTTGAGTTTGAGCTTTGTAAACATTTTGTCTGGGCTGACTACTAATCATAATCCTCCAGTCACTGCCTCCCAATGCTGAGATTATAGAAATGAGCACAAACAGCCTTTTTTCTCCTTATCAGCAGCTCTCTGGGTTTCCAGCCTGTCATCTTCCCCTGTAACTCCACAATCGTGTGTCAATCCCTTAACATCAACCCGACCCTATGTAATATGTTTGTATATGTATTACATGTGTGCATATGCACATGCATATGCATGCACACGTCAATTATTGGTCACGTTTCTCTGAGCAACTCTAGTGCAAGTGGCTGAAGTCATTTCACTTGTTAATCACATGTAAACTAATGTACCAGCATGTCATGAGAGATGGCATTGTCAAAACCCCAAAGATACAAGAGAACTCTAGTTGTTGCTGAATTTAAAGCATTCAAGTATTATTCAGTAGACCAGGCCACTTTCTAAAGCTTCAGATGTTCAGCTAAACTGTCATATTTTAACTCCAGACAGTGGTTATTATGGTACACACGTATGAAAATGTTTCCAAATACATTTAAAAATTATACAACCTGCCTAATAGATCAGTGGACTTTATTAATCAAAAGAGAATGTACTCACCATATTTTCTTAGGAGACAGCTGATACATTACCCTTTAGGCCACCACACACACACACACACACACACACACACACACACACACACACACACACACACACACACACACACACACACACACACACATCTGTATACACATTCATAATACACAAATCCATGTACACAGAACCAAATGCAGTCTGCCTGTGTCTTGCTGTAACTCCCTACAATGTCAGGGCCTCCCTATCTCAATGCAGGTTCCTGGGGCCTTTGTCAACTCCTTCCCCAGGTTAGCAGGTGAGAGAGACTAACGGAGAAACGACACTCTCCTGTGTTTTGCCAGGTATGTTATTGTGTCTCTCCATGTCACAGCCAAAAAATGCATGGATATGAATATATCCAACTGCTCTGTAAGTAAGAAGAAGAGCTAGTGCCATGCTTTCCCACCAGGCACAGACTGTCCACTTGTTTTCTCTGTGTTCTCACCTATCTTTGCATACCCTGTCCTTGTCACTATAACTAAACAGTTACAACCCACACACCACTTTCTCTCAAGCTCATTTCATTTCAGGAAAACAAATAACCCTATTTATTTTCAGTTAGTCAATTATCTACAGATATTTCAGACTGTTTTGTTTTCTATGTGAAGAATCTTACATGACTTTCTTATGGTGCTGGTGTTTCATCTGGACTATCTCTCTTTGAATCTTATGGTTAGAGAATTATACATACACTGAGAGGTCTGTGCTTTTTTCCTCTGCTGTGTGCTTGCAGAATATTGGTTTTTCTCTGAATGCATCTGTTATATTGGAAGAGAGCTTCCAGCACTGTGATTCCTTCCTTCCTCCCTTCCTTTCTACATTTGCATCTCCAGCTAACCAAGCAACAGTGGGAAGCAGATATTAGGCCAACAGATCTCCGAGGAATATAAGAAAAGTTTTCTGCATCCCCAAACTCATGCTAGCAAATGGTGTCTCTGTCAGAAAAGATGACACAGGAAGATCCTGAGACATTCCCTTCATAAACAAATATGAGCTGGTGGTTCTGGAATTATTCCACCTCAATCCAGAGGAGATTGAAAGTCTTGGTTACAAAAGTTACGAATTACAGAGTAACTTATCATGTGTGAAAAAGTGCAGTCTGCCATGGCTGCTCAGATCAGTACTCATGGGTACTTCTCCAGCCTCCCTGGAGTCTTCTGCCAGAGCTTTTGCCTGTTGCTCCAGGCAACCAACCATGTAACTATACTTTTGCCATTTCAGATTCCAGGATGGAGAACTCCCTGCTAAGAGCTAGTGCTCTATCACTTGCTAACCCATGATCCTTTCCCTTTTTATTTTAGTTTATTCTCCAGAAAGGGTCTGGCAATTTTCCTTAGGCTGGCTTCCCAAAGATGTACCCATTAAGTAAGGCAGCAAAACCTAGAGCAGAAAATATTTTATAACATTTGTTGATGCTGGTGGCTCATGCCTGTAATCCTAGCTACTCAGGAGGCTGAGATCTGAGGATGGAGTTCAAAGCCAGCCCAGGCAGGAAAAGTCCGTGAAACTCTTATCTTCAGAAAACCGGAAGTGGCACTGTAGCTCAAGTGGTAGATCACTAGCCTTGAGCTGAAGAGCTGAGGGACAGTGATCAGGCCCAGAGTTCAAGCCCCACGACCGACAAAAAAAGAAGACAGAAAGAAACATTTGTTGAGCTTGGTCAAAGTAATTCTGCAAAGTAAGACAATATTTAAGAAAAACAAAAACAATAGCGAAGACACAGAAAGTCTGCATAAAAAATTTTAACCCCACCCCTGTAAGAGGAAAGCAGATCCACTCAAGTTTTAAGTCAGGCTGGAAAAGAAGCTCAGATCAATAGAGATCTTCAAAATGGGACCATCCCTGATATGTGAGTCCACAGAACATACTCACAGGTAGGAATTGGAGGTGGCAACAAGAAAGGCCCTTTCCTAGCCTCTTCACTGGACTTTCACAGCATATATAAACTTAGAAATAGCCCCCTTAAAATCAGTCATCATTGACAGAAGCGGTTTTATCTCCTGCAGGGCAGCAGGCTGTCCTGAGCTGAGAAGTAGCAGAACTGTATTGAGTTGGAGATTCTTCCTGGCACAGGCAAAAGGCAATTGACCCTAGCCTTCAGGTGCATAAGCCCTATCCAGCTCCACTTCACCAAGTGCAGCCCAAAGGTGGTGAAATCCTCTCAAGGGAACTCTTCAGCCACCACAGGAAGATAGGGAAAGGTGGCTGGGTCAGAAAAGAGAGAAGATGTCATTTCTCTTCCATAGGAAGAAAGACACTCTAAAATCAGCCGATCTTGCCTGATTCCTCATCATCAGTAAGTGCTGGGCCAAGCCATACCGTCCTGTGATTCATCCCACTTGACATCCTTGCTGTTGTTGTCACCTTCTGGATAGAGAGAAAATTTCCAGGCAATTTTTATTTTCTTTTCTTTTCTTCCCCCCCCCACACCCTTCCTAGGCATTGAAATCTGGGCCTAGGCATTGTCCTTAAGCTTTTTCCATTCTACCACTTGAGCTACAGCATCACTCTGGCTTTTCTCTGATTAAATGGAGATAAGAGTCTCATGGACTTTTCTGCCCAGGTTGGCTTCAAACCATAGTCCTCAGATCTCAACCTCCTGAGTAACTAGGATTACGGGTGTGAGCCAGCAGCATCCCGCTCAAATTTTCACCTTTCACAGGATACTGTTTTTAAGGACTCAGTTTCTGGTACAATACCAGGTTCATAGTAGATACACACACACACACACACACACACACACACACACACACACACACACACACACACACACACACACACATGAATTTAAGCAAGGAAATGAATGAATGAATGAACAAAAACAGCAAATGAAACAAGAGTTTCTGGGGGAAGAGAAGAGATACTTTGTTTATGATTTTCTAGCTTAAGAAAAACATCTTCCACAATTTATGGAGATGATACAGCTGGACAAAAATTAGATTAATGTCAAATCTGTACAGTTCTTGAAGACTTCAAGTCCCTTTAGAAGAATATCTCTTATCCCAGATCAACATGTAGAACTTATGAAAGGAAGTATCCCTAAAGTTGCAGAGTTGGCTTAATTTTCTATCACATTTCTTTTCAATGAACAAATAAACAAATACAAAATCTTTATGCCATATAGCCAATACACATTTATAAAAATTAGTGCAGTTGGAATTAGCAGTGTCCAGCTAACTTGACAAAAGTTACAATGGCAATGTCAGGATGGTACTGGCAGTTTGCAGGTGACTTTCTGAAGCACACTGCCACAGACAAAACCCATTCCTCTCATCACTTTCCTATAGATACCACAGAAAATTCAACCCTTTGTGCTTTTCTCAGTTGATGAGAATACATCAGGCCTGCAACAAGTGTTCCTTCCTGTCATCTTTCTTAGCCTGTGACAACACACACAATGTCATGCAAACACACAGACAAGGTTGGAAACTGTGCAGGCAAAACGGAAATGCAGGAGTCATAAAGAGAAATCAGGATGTGCTTTTACTATTTTGTCTTAGATTATTATTAGAACAAAAACCCTCCAACACAAAGGTAAGCATCCTGAAGTGTCTTTGATGTCACATTTGAGAATAGACATAGATGTGTCCAAGAGTATCCAAACTGTGGTATGCAAGGAGAGCATCACTGTTCTACTTGTTATTCTGCATCCTAATTCTTTCAGGTTCTAGGGACTCCTAAGTATTTAAAAAGGTTGAGGTCAAGGTCAGTTCTACGTTGAGTTCTATGTAAAAGTCAATGTCAATAGTGAATCAGGGTTGGTGCCCATGGCTCATGCCTGTAATCCTAGCTACTCAGGAGGCTGAGATCTGAGGATCAGGGTTCATGATTACCATGGTTTAAAGCAAGCCCTGGCAGGAAAAGCCCTTGAGACTCTTATCTCCACTAATTCACCAGAAAACTGGAAGTGGCACTATGGCTCAAAAAGGTAGAGCACTCTCCTTGAGCTTAAGTGTATAGGGACAGCAACCAGACACAGTGTTCAAGCCCCACGACTGACCAAAAAAATAGTGAACCAGAAAAATAATTAGAGAAGTCTGTTGGTAGTATAGAATCAGCTATCCTGTTTTTATAAGGGGAAATGGACAAGGGTTAAAATTAGATTTTCTCCTTTTATAATCAAGAGATTATAAGAAAATTTCACTTAGAAGATCCTGAATCCTTACAAGATGAAGCAATGAACTTGTTCAAGAAAATGATTCAAAGGAAATGCTAAACATCATGGAGAGATTTCACCACCACAATTTTCCACTCAGAGTTAGTGTTTACTTTCCATTTTGTTACGTGATGTAAAATTAGTACAGTGGAAGGATGCAGTCTGAACTCAGGATAAGTTATTTCATACCATTACTTAATTCCAACTGCATCCTGTATTCAAGTGCCACCTATGTTGTACACAGTTATGTGTGATGCAGTAATGACGACTTTATCTACCCTCTAATGCTAGAAAGAGTAAGTACATCTCCAACTTTTCAAGCCAGGCACTGGAGGTTCATATCTGTAATCCTAGCTACTCAGGAGGCTTTGATTTGAAGATCACAGTTCAAAGCTAGCCTGAGCAGGAAAGTCCATGAGACTCTAATCTCCAACTAGCCACCAGCAAATTGGAAATGGAGTTGTGGCTCTGAGTGGTAGAGTGCTAGGCTTGAGGAAAAAGAGATTGAGGACAGCACCCAGATCCTGTGTTCAAACCCACAACTGATAAAAAATACAGTGCACCTTTCATCGATCCATCTGTCTATTCAAAGTAATGAGAAGACTAATAGAACCATGAATTTGAGGTATAATTTGGGAGAAAAGTTTATGTTAAAAAAAATCTAGGAAGGCGGCAGTGGTAAGGGTGGGGGCGGGGCCGGGGCCGGGGCGGGGCCTGGCTCAGCAGCCAAGCGAGCTGAGAAGGTTTATATTCCCGGTGGGTTTTGAGGCAGCACTGAGGAGAGGTCCATGGTCCATGGGTGAAGTGAGCATCTAAACCCGGGTGCAGGGAGGGGTTTAGGGGTAGGGTCAGAGGAGCGAAAGTACCAGAACCACCTGCTGGAAAAGAGGAGCTACGGGGGCTGGGCAAGGTCCAAACATTTCCTGTAGGCGGGTGCGAGGCAGACTTGGGGGTCACAGGAAAGACAAGGTTTCTTTCGAATGGGTGAACAGGGCTGCAAAGCCACCCCCACCCCCAGGCCCCAGGCTGCTCAAGGCAGTCACCTGCCAGTTAGAAGGCCATGGAAGTGGAAAGGATTGTGGGACTCTAGCAGCCTGGGTTTCCAGCAACTCAAAGATGACCTCCCTTAGAGAGCACAGGGATGCTCTAAGTTAAGATTGGCATAGCCAGATTGCAGCTGATGTTGCCGAGGAAAATAATGACTCCATTCTCTGTAAGCCGAGCTTTACAGTTAGCTCCCAATCAATCAGATTACTATAAGTCCCTGAGGTGTGGCAGAACCACACCGAGAAGTTGCCTGTTCCTACATGAGAGGAGAGCTGCCCACTGACCTGGAACAACCAATTCTTGCTTATACCATCCACCACAAGAATAAGAAGACGAAGAACAAGAATTGGGCCAGCAGAAAAAAAGCCAATGCAGCAAGTTCTCAATGGCTGCCAGACTTGCCAATGTGGCTGCTGTTGTCCTCACCTCCACCACTCCTCACGTCCAGCAAGAATCCAGTCAGTCATTCAGTAGATACTCAGAGCTTCTAACATGCCGGACCTATTGGTAAACAGTGTGCAGTTCCCTGAGCATGTGACTTTATTTCTTACTTCCTAGGTTTTATGGTGGGCTCTAATGGCCCAAAATAATGCAACTCTTACCTATAGACCTTCCTAAGGTCAACTTCTCCATTAAGACACAAGGAAAAGTTGGGCTCCAGTGGCTCGCACCTGCAGTCCTAGCTACTGAGGAGGCTGAGATCTGAGGATTGCAATTTGAATGCAGGCAGGTAAGAAAAGTCTGAGACTCCCATATCTATTTAATCAGCAACAAGCTGTTCTGGGGATGTGGCTCAAGTGGTAGAGTGCCAGCCAAACAAAAAAGCTGATCAAACACAAGGTCCTGACTTCAGGCCCCCATATCAGAAAACAAACACAAGAAGGGAAAGCCTTTTCTCACCCCTAAACTTTGCTGTTATTCCTCCATAATCCTAATATCCACTTTGTTTAATATTATCCTTGCTATTATGAGCCTTGTAAAGGTATAAATTTAGTCTCTATAACTTACTGGTATGTTATAGTGCCAGGCTCATTATTTGCATTCCATAGTGCTGATTGAACAAATTCAAATGGAAGAAAGAAAACCTAGATAAGTGTTTGTAGTTCTTATAGTCTCAAAGACACTTAGTTTTAAGTTTATTTCCTTTTTTGTTGTTCTTGTTCATGGGGTTTGAACTCTGGGCCTGTACTCTTCAGCTCAAGGTGAGCACTCTACCACTTGAGCCACAGCAACACTTTTGGTTTTCTATTGGTTCTTATGGACTTCCTTGCCCTAGCTGGCTTTGAACCATGATCCTCAGATCTCAGCCTCCTGAGTAGCTAGGGTTACAGGCTTGAGCCAATGACACCCAGCAGCTTATTTTCTTTTTGACTGAACTGTAAGAGCAAAATAAGCATCTTTCTTCAAATTCTGAGAATAAAGCTCTGGACAGTGAGATGTGAGGGTAAGAGTAGGTTACAATCCATATATAGCCAGAACAGATTGCACTCAAATATTAGAATCCAAAATGACTACTACCAGCAAGTACAGACTATAAAATCTAAGCTATGCACATAGTGAAAAGGCCCCAGGAACTCAAAAGGTTAAAAGTAGAGCTGTAGTTTTTAACACAGTGCTTCTCTCATTCAGCAGGGCAATGATATACATGATTATAGTAGAATACTTACTAAACAGAGTAAGAACAGCAACAGTTTAAAAGATCAAAGAAATATATATTTCTGCCTGTGTCTATATCTATGTCTATATCTACCTATGTCTATATGTATAGATACCTACATATAGCTATCTATAGATAGCTATAGTTACAGATACAGATACAGGTATCGATAGACAGATATAGACATCAGAAGAGGACAGAATACTGGTTTATGGTTCAGATCCATAAAGGCACAGATACGCCCAGAAATCTGGTGTTAAAACCCATCACCAAACTACTTTTTTTTTAAATTTAATTTGATTTTTTGTGAACATATTCTACATAGAGGTTACAATTACATGGGCAAGATAATGCGTACATTTCTTATCAAGCATTGCAGCCTCCTCCTTTGTTTAAAATTCACATCCCTTCCCAGCCTCCCCCAAACCCCCCACCCAAAACTCTCCCCTCCTACCCGCCCCCCCCCCCCCGCACCAATGTTGTGAATCTCGTTTTCGACATGACAACTTGTACTTCTCATTCTTGCAACAGGTCCACCTGTGTCCTTAAACGACTTGTTTTACCCCATCTCCTCCACAAGTTATACTGAAAGCAAATATAGTGAAAGCAGGTGTTATACTGTGGGGGAACGACATACAAAGCAACAAAGAGATAATCTTATAACTGCTTTAGAAACAAATGCATGAAAAAAAGCATTAAAATACATATCTAAGTGTTCATTCCTAACATCACATTATCTGAGCTTTTCCTTTGACTCATACATATACTAGATTTTGCAAATAAGGTAAAGCAAGGGACCTATGTTTCTTTGGGCCTGGCTTACTTCACTTAATATAATTTTTCCAAGTTTTTCCATTTCCTAACAAATGGGGAAATGTCATTCTTTCTGATGGACGCATAGAATTCCGTTGTGTATATATACCACATTTTCTTGTTCCATTCATCTACTGAGGGGCATCTGGGTTGGTTCCATATCTTAGCTATGGTAAATAATGCTGCAATAAACATAGTTGTTCTGGTAGCTTTAGTGTGGTCTTGTTTGTAAACATTTGGGTAAATGCCCAAAAGTGGGATTGCTGGGTCATAGGGGAGCTCTATGTGAAGTCTTTTGAGGAACCTCCATAATGCTTTCCAAAGTGGTTGAACAAGTTTACATTCCCACCAAAAATGAAATAAGGTTCCCTTCTGTTCACATCCCTTCCAGCATTTGTTGTTCTTGACTTTTGCCATTCTAACTGGGGTGAGGTGGTATCTCAATGTTGTTTTGATTTGCATTTCTTTTATGGCTAGGGAGGTTGAGCATTTCTTCATGTGTCTATTGGCCATCCTCCTTTCTTCTTCAGAGAAGTTTTTCTTTAAGTCTTTCGCCCACTTATTTATGGGGCACTTGTTTCTTTGAGGATTTGTTGTTGGGGAATTTAATTTTTTGAGTTCCAAGTATATTTACATATGAGAACCTTGTCTGTTGTATGTTTGTGAAGATCTTCTCCCAATCCATGGGCTTTCTATTCATCTTGGTAGCTATGTCCTTTGCCATGCAGAAGCTCTGCAACTTCATGCAATCCCATTTGTCCAACCTTTTTTTGATTTGTTGTGTTTCCGGGTCTCTATTAAGAAAATTTCAGCCTGTGCTAAGGAGACCTAGGGTTTCTCCTATTCCATCCTGTAATGTTTTCAGAGTGTCTGCTTTAACTCTGAGATATTCGATCCATTTGTAGTTGATTCTGGTGCAGGGTGATATAGAAGGATCTAGCTTTAGTTTTCTACAAGTAGTTAACCAATTTTGCCAGCACCATTTACTGAACAGGCTGTTTTTTTCCATTCTATTTTTTTAGCTCCCTTATCGAAGATAAGATGGCTATAGGTCTTTAGGTTCATTTCTGTGTTTTCCATTCTCTTCCATTGGTCCTGAGGTCTGTTCTTATGCCAATACAAGGTTGTTTTGATTACAATGGCTTTATAGTAGAGCTTGAAATTTAGTATTGATATTCCTCTAGCAGTGTTCTTTCCATTGAATAGCTTTTTGCTATTTGGGTTCTTTTATTGTTCCATATGAATTTTTGGATTTCCTCTTCTCTTTCCTTGAAGAATGAGGTTGGAATTTTGATAGGTATTGCATTGAATTTGTAGATAGCCTTGGGAAGTATTGCCATTTTCATGATGTTAATCTTTTCAATCCAGGAGCATGGGAGGTTTTGCCATTTTCTAAGTTCTGTTTTGATTTCCTTTTTCAAGATTTTAAAGTTTTCATCATAGAGGTCCTTCACTTCTTTGGTTAAGTTAATTCCTAGGTATTTTAGTTTTTGTGGGGCTATTAAAAATGGAGTTGCTTTCCTAATTTCAACCACACTTTTCTCATTGATGGCATACAGAAAAGCCATTTTTAGGGTTAATTTTATACCCTGCTACTTTGCCAAAGTTTTGAATCAGCTTCAGTAATTTGGGAGTGGAGTCTATGGGATTCTTTAAATAGAAGAACGTATACCATCGGCAAAGAGGGAGAGTTTTCTTTCTTCTTTCCCTATTTGGATCCCCTTTATGTCTGCATCTTGTCTTATTTCTATTGCTAGGCATTCTAATACTAGATTTAAGAGAAGTGGAGGGAGTGGACATCCTTGTCTTGTTCCTGAGTTAAGAGGAAATGTCTTTAGTTTTTCACCATTAAGTATAATGCTGGCTGTAGAATGCGTTCAGTAGTGAACTTTCTCTTTCAATTTCATTGAAGAGTTGGAGGAGTATTGGTGTGAGCTCTGTGTTGAAAGCCTTGTAAAATTCTGCTGTAAAATCATCTGGTCCTGGACTTTTCTTAGCTGGGAGCTCTCTTATTGCTGTATCTATTTCAATGCTTGATACGGGCCTGTTAAGATGGTTTAACTCATCTTGGTTTAGTTTTGGCATGTCAATATTTGCTAGCAAAAGGTCCATTTCTGTCAAGTTCTCAAACTTAGTAGCATAATGTTTTGAGAAGTGTTCCCTTATAATGTTCTGAATCTTGGTTGTTTCCATGGTGATGTTTCCATTCTCATCTCTGAGTTTATTTATTTGGGTGTGTTCTCTTCTTTTTCTGATAAGATTTGCTAAGGATATTCCTGTATAAACTTTTGGATTGCCTCCTCTCTCTCCCTATCATGCTTATACAGAGTCCTTTGTATCTTTTCGATCTTTTCATTTATCATGTTTGCCAGCAGTCTTTGTAGAGCTATTTGGGAACTCTCCTCTGGATTATTCATTAGCTGTTCTGTCCCCTGATAATCAAGATTGGGAATTGAGATACCCGGATTTGCCATTTTTCTTGTGTTTTTCCGGCTTATGCTGCCCATTTGAGATGAAAATAGCACCAATTTTGTGCTAGAACACTATCTTAAGGAAAGCATCAACCAAAGTCTGAATTTGCACAGTCAATAGTCTACAGATACAATCTAGATCAACAGATATATCTATGCAACATCAAACAACTATATGTTAATGGGCTACAAACCGCAAAGAAGAACTTGGAAAACCAGAAATTATTAGGGCTAGGGAGAGATGTGGGTAAAAAATAGGAATAGATTGATGTGGGGAGGCACAGGGAGAGTTAACTAAGTCCTAATCTCAAAGCAGGAAATAGGTTGGGTACGATGAAAGTAGAGGGAGAGAAAAAAATAAGAAAGGGAAAGGGAAAAGTAAAGAGACCAGAAAAAATAGAAAAGTAAAAATTAATAATGTTATACAGGATCGAAAACAATCTATGTAGAGAAGAACGTGAATATATTGAGAGAAGGGGAGGGATATAAATGAGATATGAAAAACTTAAAAATAAAAATGCTTAAAATATTTTTATAGGTATAAAGAAGTAGTATTGCTATTAAGGAATTTCTCAGAGGTTTTGAATTGAGTAATAAATTTGTGGATTAAGTGTGGACACAATGAGGCATAGTGTCTAATAGTCAACTGTGGGTTTATCTGAGGATGTGCAGGACAAGAATTAAGTCACATAAAGAAGAACAAAAGAGAGGAAAAGGTGAAAAGGATAAAAAAGGAAGAAAAAAGATCATAAGTTCAGTAGAGCTAAACAAAAAATAAAAAGGTAATTAAAAAAGAAAAAAAAAGAGAAAGAAAACAAAAAAAAAAAGAAAGAAAAACGCACACTCACGTATCCCTAAAATAAAAATTATAAGAGGAAAAAAAATTACTGGAAAACAAATTTTTTTCAAAAATGGCAAAAAGTAAAGATTAAAAACAAGTTTTAGAAAAGAAAAAAATATATATATAAGGTTCCAATAAAAGAAGAAGAAGAAGAAGAAGAAGAAGAAGAAGAAGAAGAAGAAGAAGAAGAAGAAGAAGAAGAAGAAGAAGAAGAAGAAGAAGAAGAAGACGAAGACGAAGACGAAGACGAAGACGAAGAAGAAGAAGAAGAAGAAGAAGAAGAAGAAGAAGAAGAAGAAGAAGAAGAAGAAGAAGAAGGAGAAAAGAAGTTCTTTGATTTTTTGGGGAAGGGTGGGAAAAATCCTGTATCTCCCTTGTGTCCATAACCAGCCTCTTGTTGGAGCCTCTGGTCTGCTTGTTGTCCTGTGGCTTGTTTGGTTTCTTAAGTCAGTTTGTTTGAACAGGCAAAAAAATGGTCTGCTTTACCCAGGATTTTGCGATCCTCCTCCCAGGCTAGTACAATGGGAGGCAGATCTGCTTTGAGTATCACCAAAGAGGGGGATGCAGTGATGAGGCTAGGTTCTGGGTAGAATTAAGGCCTTTCAACAAACAGTAGCTTTTCCCTGGGGCTAGCTTGTGAAAACTCACAGAGGCCAGCCTGGAGCCATTCTCAGGGTTTCTGTTTACTGAATTTAAATTGATTGTCGAGGCTGCTAGAGGGAGGGGCAGCCTCTGGCTCTGATTACCCAGTGAAGAAAGCCACTCCTAGGGCTGGCGCCCGAGCTGGGTGACTTTTCCCTGGATGGAGCTGAGTCTGGCAGGTCACGCCGCCGTTAAGTTCTTGTGACCTGCTAAATGACTCATTTTATTCCAAGGCTTGAGTTGGAGCTAGTAGCTCTGCCGAGCTTTGTCGGTATCCAAGATGGAGATCTCTGGTACTGGGGGGAGGAGGGGTGGCCTTCCCTCCTCTGCTCCCTGAGAAGGAGTGAGGAAGTCAGGCTTCTACTCACGCAGAGTCTTAGTTCCTGGGTCGTCCCTAGTCTGCGAACTGCAGGATGAAGATGTCCTTTCCTTGTCAGTTCTTGCTGGTGTTGAGTAGAATCCGCTTGCCCGCTGCTTCTGGCTCCTTCGTTCCAGACTCGGTAGCTCAGGTACGGCGCCTGCGTTCACCCGCCACCACAGCTGCCGCCCCCACGGCGGCTCCTGGCAAGAGCTCAGATGTGTCTCCTTTCCTGGATTTTCCCTCTCTGGCCTGACTCTCTGTCCTCTGATGGCACACTTGGTGTGATTCTCTGGCTTAGGACTGTTCACTGGAAGTCTAAAACTGCTTTCTATGTGAGAGCTTGTATAGACTCCAGCTTCTCCTCCACCATCTTTCCGGAACTCCCCAAATCTACTCTTATACCTCACCTAGGACTGGAGTGCAAGACACCCTTGGGATTCAAGGCTGGAATAAGTATCTCCTTGGAAACGAATTAAATATTACAGGACATGCACATTAAAATATACATTTATCTTTTAACTGTACAACCACACTTTGAATTCTGAAATACTCACCTGTGGAGACCAAAGAGAGAAAAGTGGATTTACTTCTATCATCTCAACATGGGTCAAAGCCGAAAGTTCACTAGGTGGAAGATGGGGCAAACTGAGTCAAGATGGAATCAATGAGCCTGTCTCTCTTTCCATCCAACATCCTGCTGATCAGACTTTGGCTCCTTCTCACAATGCAGCCCCTCCCTCTGTTATTCCTTGTTGGGTTTGTGTCTTCTTTTGCCTCCATCTCTCTTTTCCATTACCATTTTGCCAAGTCATGTAAATTAAGCAAGCCAAAAAAGAGAAGTGACAACTCAGAAAGTGATTACCAAGGAAGTGCTCCTTCAGTCCTTTCCCCATTAGAAAGGCCTAACAAGGAAACCAAGAAGAAATACTATGAAACCCTGACCACTAAAGAAACTTAGCTTCTGCTACTTTTTTTTCAAATATCACAACTGAGTGGAACTGATTTACAATTGTTAAGCCTTTCCCCTTGAGTTTAGTCATCTCTTCTATTGGCAGAGGTAGACTGAGCTAATATATACAGTTTGCACATGCATAATATTGATTCTTCTCAATTAAATTGTTTTGTTGGTTGATTGGTTGGCTGACCTGTTGACTGGCTGGCTGGCTGGCTGATTAGTTGATTAGGTTAATTTTCTCCAGTGCTGAGCATGTAGCTCAGGGCTGGTGGAAATTAGGCAAGTTAGGATACATAAAGAGGCTATCTAAATCTGCCTTCTTTGAGATGATCAAAAGGCTGTGCTCTGAAGTCTTTAGAACAGATAAAGAGGCAGAAAGAATTAACAGCATGTTCAGACAAAGGGTGTCCTGAAGGTTATATACATTTTGAATAGATCTGACTCATTTTACCCATCTAGAAGCATTTTCTAAAGATTAGGAGTCGCTAGAGATAGTCTTCCAGCGCAGAAAGTATAAAGATCATAGTCAAGGGCCACTATCTTCAAGGCCTCCTTTTGTCTACTTCTCCTTGCTTCATTCGGTCACAAAAAAATGAATTCTTCATAAAACTCCTTGTTTGTGAGATTTCATAAAATGCTTTTTATACATGAATCTCAGGGATATTTGGTTTTTCATATAAACTGGGAAGCCAAAGGAACATTTCATCCAGTAACAGAAGCAAAGAATCCAAGTGTATAGACTACTTGATTCACTCAGTAAACATCTGCTGAATACTTACTATGTACAAAACTCCCTTTCACCAAGATAAAGACCCAGGAGCCAGACATGAGCTAGGCTGCATTGCAAGTTTGCTCTCTTGCCTCCCTACATCACCCTCCAGAACACAATTCCTATTTCCAGAAGTTCGCTTGAACTGGTATCCCCTTCCACCTGGCATTCTGTCTCATCTGGCAGACAGAATAAGGAAAATCTGATTCTGGATCAACAGGAATTGGTAAGCCCAAACTGAGCATGTAGACCATCTACACCTGCAAAATGTAAGGTGACAGGTCCCATGCCTTCTAGGCCACTTCTCTCACCAGCCTGAAGAAAGCAATCCCTGACTTCCTAAGAAATCCAAACTGAAGAATATATTGACACACATTACAAATGCCTCTTTCAACCTCTTACTACATGATTTTATTTCTTCGATAATCTCACAGTTATTGGAGATTAGAGAATTTAATCCAAAGTCATTCAATATTACGATTCAATATTGAATCATATTTAATGATCTTTGAAGTGGAAATCCTGTCAAAATGACCATTTTGTTTTACTTCTTACATGAGGGAAACAATCAAATCTACCAACCACTCTTCTCAAACTGGACAGGCATGGGACAGAGAGCTATCTGATAAGAAGTGGGGAACAAAGCCACAAAGTACACTCTCCTAGACAGACTCTTTTTGCCTCAGAAGAAGACACAATATTTTATGTTAAAATAAGTCCCACTAATTATTAAGATTATGCTTATCATCGTTTGGACTCAGGAAGATGAATTCTGGAGGATTTTATTTGAAGCCACCTGGGACAGGATTAAGTCCATAAGATTTATTTCCAATTACAGAGCAATAAGCCAGAAGTGGAGCTGCGGCTCAAGTGGTTGAGTGCCAGCCTTGAGTGAAAAAGCTAAGGAACAGCACCCAGGCCTTGAGTTTAAGCCCCAGTTTTGGCATGCACACATACACAAACACACACACACACACACACACACACACACACACACACACACACACACAAACACACACACCCTAACTTTTAATAAAATATACAAGTAGTTAAAGGTAAAAACTTAAGGACCAGTGAAGTGGCTCACATCTGGAATCCTAGCTACATTTAGGTAGAGATAGGGATAATCAAGATTTCCATCAGTCAGATCAAAAAGCTCCCAAGATCCCATCTGAACAACATCACAAAAAAATTCCTGAGACTACTTCTCCCAATAAAATGCTAGGTTTAGTGACATGTACCTGTTACCCCCGCTAAAGTACAGAACCACCAGGTCATAAATGAAGAAAAAAGAAAAAAAGAACACTGAAGCAGAAGGGGCTGAAGGCATGGTAGAGCACATGTCTAGTTAGCATAGGGTTCTAAAATCAATCCGCAGTATTGTATACAGAAAAAAAAAAAAACAACTTCTAGTTAAGAGGGTCCACAATATTGCAACTTTCTGCAAATAACCCTATTGCCTTTAAATATTCTGTAGTGAAACTTCTGAGAAATGTTGCACCCATACTCTGTACTTTATCTTATCTTTGTTTTTGTCCCCAAGAACATACAACAGTAGCTAAGATAGTATCTGGTATAAATAGGTCACTCAGCAAAGTTTGCAGAACTAATGACATAATGACAACATTATCAATAACAAAAGACTTTTAAAAATCACTTTTGGTTGAAAGGGTGGGTGGACCAATAGCTACAACAGGAAATGGGGTGAAAGCAATCCAAATTACCAAAATAGCCAATGGCTGCAATGGTAAATTCAGGTCAATCAACTCAAGTGGAGTTCTTTTCTATTTTGACAAGTTCAGGAAAGCAAATATTGTACTTGTGAATCTCACATTGAAAGGTGAGGCTTAGGAGACAAGTCCACCAGGTGAGACTGGTGCTCATTAAATGTAATAGCCTATGAACATTTGGAAAGGCATAGTGATAGTAATAATTCTGTCAATGATATGAAGTCTTGATTGGTGGAATGATCTTTAAAAATAAAAAAAGGTCAATAATCATTTAAAGGTTAACCATCTGTTCCTATACTGGATAACTATGAAAAGATCCTATGTACACAAATATGGAGAGTATGAATACTTCAGTCCTAAAACTGCGTTATGATATTTTGTTGTTGTTTTTTGGGTGCCAGCACTGTCCCCTTGCTTATTTTGTGCAAAGCCACAATTCTTCCAGATTTTTGTGGATTTAATAAAAGATGAGAATTTCATGGTCTTTTATGCCCAGCCTACCTTGAAATATGATTATCAGATTTCAGTCTCCTGAGTAGCTAGGATTATTGGAATGAATCCTCAAAGACAGTATTATTATTATTAGTTATTATTATTATTCTTAGTTAGCTGGAAAATGTTACACTGAAAGATGATTCAAAGAAAGAGCAGAATGCCCAGCCATGTTTACATTTTCCTTACACCCTGGAGGAGACACTGGTTTCATCTCATTTTTAAATAGAAAAGATCAACTGCCACAGCCACTTTCTCTACACAAGCCTTCTTATGGCAGGATGAGTTAATTGCTCCTTCTCTAGACCCAGTTCCACAGCCCTGTACTCCCCAGACTAGAGGTTGGGAGGGAGGAGGAACTCCTCCCTCTCCCCTCCAACCTCCAGTCTGGGAGTGAGAACTCCCTGCCTTACAAGTGTGTGCGGTGCAAAGCCAGTAAGTAGTAAGTACCCTGACACACATGGGAACAAGATGTTCTTTTCTGAGACTCAGGCAAACCATTAGCCAATATACTATCTTTCCAATTTTAGTAATAACAAAAAGAGGTCAATACAATTTTAACTAAAATCCAAACAGCAAGCAGAATAACCTGCTCAGCATTAACTGAATCGGGGGTGTGTGTGTGTGTATGGGGATAAATAGTAGAACTAACAAATGGAGACCTGACTCCAAGGCAGGGATTGATACAGATGAAGCTGAAACTTCTCTTACTCTTTCCTCCCTGGATGTCCTATAGTTTGGCCTGATGGCATACCTTCCCTCCTGGGAGCTAAATGAGAAATGTGGTATTAAATTATTTCTCTCATAGACAGAGATTTGTTATTTTATTCTATTTTGTAATAATCCAGTTCTTCTGTTCCTAAGAACAGAGTGTGGTGGTCACTCATGAACACCTGTGTACGAAGGCCCGGTATGTGGTGGGAACACGTGAACACCTGTGTACAATGCCTGGTGTATAGTGGGCACTTGAGAACAATCTGGGCCTAAGCACAACCAAGTTTCCTTGCCTACCTGGTCAGGATCCTGTGAAATGGAGGATGCCAAGTGGGCTCACTGGGCTGAAGCCTGAGCTGTGAATCCCTGTGTCCCAACAGCACTCCCAGTAGTCAGCCTGTTACCTGGCTCCTCGGAGAGCTCAGGAGCCTCTCCTAGGAAAAGCCAAGCAAGAAGGAGAAAGGGACCCAGAGAGGGACCAAGACTGAGCACCCCAAAAGTCACCACCACCACCACCACCACCTGCCACCTGGGAATGAACCTGGCTTTGGCCCCAATCTTCCCTGGAAGTCCCTCCAAGCATGGCCACCGGGCCTTGCCGGGCTCCCCAGGGAATCAGGGCTGCTGCCCCGTCCTCATCCTCATAGTACTACTCCTTGTCCTCATGGTAGTGGTGGTCGTGGTTCTGGTCGTCAACCCTGTGCCCAGCCCTCGGCCCTCTGCTGCCCTAGCAAGCAGCGCACAAACTCCTGGAAGTTGATGGCTCCATTGCGGTCAGAGTCCTGGCGTTGGAAAATGGCCTTGGTGTCCTCGGGCTACAGGCTCAGCTCACAGCACAGAGCACCAGGTGGCCTAAGCAGTTCACATCGCAGGTAGTGTAGACCGAGTACAGCCATGCCAGGGACTGCTCCTCCGGGGCCAATGCATATCCTTGCCACCCATGTCAGCAGGGGGCTGTGCAAGGTGCAAGGAGCTTCACCAGGAGCCACGCCAGGGTATGGGCCGTGCCGGTAGCCTCGCCAGGGGCAGGGCCAGGACCTGGACTGCACAAAAAGCGGCCATGGGGGGTGGGGCTTAGTTGCTGGTGGGAGTGTCCTGGAGGGGCAAGGCATCCAGGATGATCACTGGCGCCTGGTGAACTTGGAGGAGAGGGAGGATTCCACCCTGGGACTCCTTGTGATGCACCCTGCACAGCCATATATTCAGAAAGATATGCCTCATTGCACGCAGCACTGGCCGATCACCCCGCAAGACCTGGCTCTGCCCTCCAAAGTGGGGATGGCGGCTTGGACTCACCCTCCACCTCCAGCTGTGAGCTTCTACTTTCCTGGACTTGGTGGGACAGGCTAAGGTAGGCGGGGCGAGGCATGGGGGCTGAGCTGAGGGCCAGGGGTGGAGGCGGACCGGGCCTGCCAAGCTTCCCCTGGCAGGATGACTAGCAGGAGCAGAACGCTTCGGCAAAGCTGGGAACTAGGAGGCCTTGCTGTCCTGGAACCCAACACCCAGCTCAGGCAGTCCCACTCTCCATACAGTTCAATCAGCTGTGGTCCTGGTTGTGGCAACTGCTGCATGGCAGGGCTCCATGGCTCTCCTTCCAGCTGGTGGGGTCTGAGCCTCCCTGGCCTCAGGGCAGGCCCACCCCCCAGGCTGCCCGAGCCAACACTGTGGAGGCCTGAGTCAGAGGGAGTGTCCTCAGACAAGGGCGGCTAATGAGGTAAGTGGATCAGCTCACGAGGTGAATTGGGTCTCCTTCTTGGAGGCTGGATTAGTCTGTGTCTTCCTGCAGATCCAGAGCTGGTCTCTCCACACACTATAAGTGGCTTTTCAGTGCACCTGTTAACCCTAGGCCTTTCCAGCTGCCTCAGATTATTACTAAAGATCTTCCCCATCTGATATGCACAGTGGAGTCTTTCCAAATAAGTTCATGTTTTAAACTGCATTACGGGCTTGGTTCAGAGTTGGCCTGACAAACTCCAGTCCAAGTCTCCACTCCACCTTTCACCCTGGTTTCTAGATTTTTACACCACTTCCCCGGAACCCTTCATTGGAGGTCATGGAGAAGCCGGCTTACAAATGTTGTGAGTTATCTCCAGCTCTCCACCTGTGTCTGTTTACTCCACCCCTACCTCCATGGCCACTGCAAGCCATCACACACAGTGTGGACACAGCAACTGTGTAATGTTCTCATTACCCTCATCATTATCCAGGCAGGGCTCAGGTAGTAGGTTGGCCACAGCTCAGAGGTTGGCAGTGGCTGGCAGTGGCTGGCAGAGACTGGCAGAGGCTTGGGGGGCAGTGGGGGGGGGAGGAGTGCGTTTCAGATCTCACCTTGTACTTGCTGATACTTCATCGGCCACGGCAAGTCACCTGAGCAAGCTCTGAGCACATGTAGGAGGGAACTGCACAGCCATATATACAGAAAGATATGCCTAATTGGAAGTTCTTACTACAGCAATAGACCACACTAAGTTAACTGCACATTCTATTACAACTTCTTGGGGTCTTAATGTACCATTCTCCTATTCATCCTAGACCACCTTGGCTTAAACACAGGGCCTCACACTAATTCAGCTTTTCTGCTCACAACTGGCACTGTACCACTTAAGCCACACCTCCAGTTCCAACTTTTTTGCTGGTTAATCTAAGGTAAATTCTGGAGGTTTTATCTGTCTAAACTAGCTTTGAACCATGATCCTCAGATCTCAGCTTCCTAAGTAGCTAGGGTTAGAGGCATGAGACACAAGCACTTGCTGGACAGTCTCTTTTTAACCACTAATTATCCCATTATTTGCCAGTTCAATGAGTCCCAGTCAGATGACAGTTTTGTTCCATAGGACACACACAATATTTGAAGACATTTTTGTTTTCCTCATTTGAGAAGGTGTTTCCTACTGGTATTTATTATATAGATGCTAGTAATAATGGTTCATAACATGTACAAGCCAATTCCACCCATATCCCCCCATCCCATTAAAGCAAATTACCTGATAAACAATGCCAGTAGTGATAAAGGTGAGAAAGCCAAAAAGAAAAAAAAAAAGCCATTTCTCAGTTCAGTAGGATTACACTTTTCTGACTATGATTCCACAATTTCATTGTGATTTGACATTTAACAAATGTGACATTCAGTGTGTTCTTATGTCAGCTCAAGTAACAGCTGCAGGAAAGTTTTTGAAGATCTCCGAGAGTGCTCTGAGGGAAAAGCCAAGGTTTTACGATGTCATATAATACTTTTCTATTTTGGCATCCAGGAACAACCAGACAGGAATCAGAGCTAACAGAGGAGTCTTTGAGAGCTAGTGAATTGGAAGTAACTAGAACCCATCATGACTTTTAGAAAGATCAGCTTGATCTCTGGCTGCACAAGAAGTTTAACAATTAGAGATAATCTTGTTAGAACATGTTTCTAAAATAGTGAAAAAATTCCTTGCAAAGACAGTTTTGTGATCAAATACTTTCAGGAAAAACAAGACATTTAAGGATAGAGGTGGACCCGTTGCAACAATGAAAAGTACAAGTTGTCATGTCGAAAATGAAATTTACAACTTCCTGTGAAGAGAGAAGCTACCATGACATGAGAAGGCTGGGCAGCTAGGTGCTGAGCAACCATTTAAGAAGCCTAGAAGAGATCTGAGGAAGGCCACTCGGAGCTGAGTATGAGCATACTCACAGCCAGCAAGGAAGGATGCCTTTTTCCTACAACCAGGAAGGATTGAATATGGCCAACAACCAGAATGAACTTGGAAAAGGACTCTGGGTATCAGATGAGAACACAGCCCCAGCTAGAAATAAGGCCTTGATTCTAGTATTCTGAGACCCTGATTCAAGCACCCAGCTGTCCTGTTCCTTGACTTAGTGGACTATGAGTCAATAAATGTGACTTATTTTGAGCTGTGAATCTTGTGGTGATCTGTTTTCAGTTACTTTATAATGATATCCAAATGAAAATTGCTTTCTTGAAGAAGAGGAAAGGGAAAGGAGACAGGATAAAGTTTAAAAAATGCAGACGAAAGCTGATAGCAAACTATTACATGTATTACCTCTGAAAACTATTTATCATATAATCTTAAGTTAAAGAAACTTTTAAGGAGTTTTGGTTTTGAGGTCTTGCAAACATAAGCCATCTCAGATTGCCCAGGTATAATCAACTGCCTATTAATATTGCACAAAAACTGATTAAAAATAAACCTTTAAAACAAGTATTAGAGAAGAAAAATAAGGAAGCTTTTATAACTGTGAGACTCCCTAACGAAGATTCATCTGAAATCCTGCAATATATGGAAGGCCCTCTGGAGAACTTGCTTAGCATGTGTGAGGCCCTGGGTTCAATCCTCAGCAACACAAAAGGAGGAGAAGGAGGTAGAGAGGAAGAGGAGGAGGAAAAGGAAGAGGAGCAGGAGGAGGAGGTAGAAGATTGTACAATAAACATGCAATTATGCCACAATAAAGTGTTAAAATTTAAAGAAAAAAACACAGACTGTACACACAGGTCTTACAGAGCACATAGGGAACTGATTAAAAGAAGTCTTCTGGGCTGGGAAAGTGGCTCAGTGGTAGAGCGCTTGCCTTGCATGCATGAGGCCCTGGATTCCATTCCTCAGCACCACTTAAGCAAAAAGAAAAAAGCCGGAAGTGGTGCTGTGGCTCAAGTGGCAGAGCACTAGTCTTGAGCTGAAGAGATGAGGGACAGCACCTAGGCCCAGAGATCAGGCCCCACAACTGGACCCAAAAAGAAAAAAAAATATCTTCCCTTGTATTTCCTCCATGGATTCCTTGAACTACATCAGCTTTGAATCTGCCTTAGTCATAAATTGCTCTTTGTTCAAACCATTTCTTGAAAATTTGTGCTCCAGTGCACATTGGAACATAACCTTAGTCATATACTAAATTCACCTGTGACATAATGAATTAAAAATCTACTGCTAAACCAGTAATCCTAGCTACTCAGAAAGCTGAGATCAGAGGGTTGTGGTTCAAAGCTAGTCTAAGCCCGAAAATCTATGAGACTCTTCTGTCTTCAAATAGCCACCAAATAGCTGTAGTGACCTGTGGCTCAAATGGCAGTGAAAAAGCTGAAGGATAGCCCCAGACCCTAAGTTCAAACCCTAGTATCACTATAGAAAAGAAAAAGAAGAGAAACCTGATGGCAGAAAATCATCTTCAAAGATGCCACACAACCTTAACAACCTTCAAAAGATTATACAGCAAATAGTTAAAAGTTAATCTACATTGGACAAAATGTAATAGAAATGGCCAGCCCTGTTGAGGTGGAGGCATGGGTCAGTGGGTAGAACAATTGTCAGTGAGTGAAAGTTTCTTGTACTGGGTTTAAGTCCCAGTCTAAAAAAAATCAATCTTCAAGCAGAAAGATTGAAAACTTCTGCAAAATACTGAAATGAAGTACTACAGTTTGAACTCAGGACCATGTACTCTTAGTTTGCTTTTCCACTCAAACTGGCACCCTACCACCGAAGCTTGCAGCTCCACTTCTTTTGCAGGTTTGCTGGAGGTAAAAGTCTCATGAATGTGTTTGCCTGTCCTGGCTTTATACTGGGATGGAAGATACCTGTATCTTGAGTCCTAACCTCTCAATGTCCAGAAATATTCTACAAATATAAAAGTGATTGTGTGATTCCCTCTAAATATATATTAATAATATGGAATTTATAGAGGAGCTATACATTTCACAGTACTGTCCATATGGCTCCATATATACTGAAATCCGGTATGCCATTGTGTTAACTTCAAACTGAGATCCTCAGATCTCAGCCTTTTGTGTAGCTAGGATACAGGCATGAGCCACAGGCACTCAGCTTGGTATAACTTTGGGTTGCAGTGTTTATTCAACTGAATCAATTTTGAAAATGTCTTCTTCCCTAACAATTTATTAATTATGGAAATTCTGAAATCTTCAAAATAGATTTAAATTCAGATATGTAGATTTAAATGCTGATATTTCTGCTGTCAAAATATTATTGAATAGAGAAGCACTTTTTCTTAAATTAGTAACAAGGGTTTGTTGGTAATAACTAATTCTTGAATTAAAGAAGAATTTAATAGAAATATGAGCAAATAAGCCTGATCAGTGTATTTCTATCTGCTCACCTCCTAAATCCTTTCCTACATTACTCCAGTTCATCCCCTTCCTGGCCCCAGTGTTGGCATTTTCCTCTTGTTATGAATGAGGAAACAGAGACACAGAAGAGTTTAGATAACTTAACCAAGGTCACACAGCTAATAAAAGAACCGTAGTTTGGACCTGAGAATTGTACTCCAAAGTCCACATCAATTCTTCCTCTAAAATTAAATGAAAGTGATTTCCATGTATGTATGTAAACATAAAATATTTTCCCACCACCTTGAGTGCTTTATTAGTTAGAAGTCTTATTGCTTCACACAAAGAATGTCATGTGATTCTCATTTGTAGCAGTCTGTTAGCAAATAAGTAAACAGGACTCCAATTTTTTCTCACTGTATCTATTCAGTTCTGGCTCACTCTAAATCTTGCCTGTGGTTGCTCCACAAAATGCAGACACTCATTTCTACTTGGTGGTTTCAGGAGCAAGAGGATTACTTTAAACATACAAATCCACTCATGTGGGGTAAATCAGATGAGGGCACGTTTCATGTTTATTTAGTGCAGTTTCTCTCAGAATAAGTTAGCCAGCAATGGAACTTCACATCACTGTTTGAATGAAACCTTTCCACTCATAATAGAACAGGTCTTGCTAAACTAGGCAGCTCTACTCAGGGGCACTTGTGATTTCAAATGTTGTCATAAAACAATGAGACACATGAGTGCCAATCAAATATTTACCCACTAAATCACCTCTTCATTTATTGAACTACTGAAGTACTGGCTTGGGGGCCTTAAAAACTGCACTGTAACTGAATTAATTTACATTTGAGTCAACTGAATGTTTTTTCAAGGCAGGAAGTAAAATATAAATGGAAGACTCTGATGAGGCATCCACTAGATAATCCTATGAAAGTGCCAGGCGGACCAATCAAATGGGGATGTTGCCATGGTTACCAGGAAACAGAGCTGGGAGTCTCATTGTCAGGAAGATATTGAAAATGTGCCCCAATAAACTCATAACACTGGAGGCATTCTGTCCTCTGTACCTTAATTATTGTGATCTTGGATTTAGGAAGGAAGCCTGAATGGAGAAAAGTATCTTTGTTCTACCAGTTGGCAGTGTTCAATTCTTAGAAAGCTTTGCCAGTTATATGGCACAGCCCATCTTGAAAATGAAGGTAATTTCCTAATTGGAAAATGGAACAAATTTAATCATTCACAGAAGCCCCCTGCCATGGCTACCAAATGAGTAACACATTTCTCTATTTCCATGTCAGGATGGGGAGCTAGCTGCTCTTGTCTCAAAGGACACAAATTAAACTTTGCATCTCACAGTGGCTTATAATCTGTCACAGCACACTCTGTATTCACTCTCCATTACAGTTCAGCTAGGCTTAAAGTGGAAGCTCAAATACATACATATATATATATATATATATATATATATATATATATATATATATATAGTAAGCAAATCAAAGGGATCGTAATATTCATCTTTATACAGATTATTAACAGATGAATAGCAGGTGTACCCAAGCAACTCTGGTACTCAGAAGTCAGTCAAGATGCTCTCAAGTTTGAGGCCAGGCTGAGCTATAAAGAAAGACTCTGCCTAAAATTTAAAACTAGAGAATAGTGACACTAATAGCACCAAGAAAAACAGGCAATCACTAAGATAGACAAAAACAGAAAGGCAATTGCCATCTGTAATAAGATCTAGCACAAGTTAGACCCAAATTAAAATTATACTCAGGTAGCAATGAAGTAAACTTACTCCATCTTCTTTGCTATTTGTTTTGACTATCTTTCTTACATAAAAATCTATTGGACTGAGGGAAAGGGAAGGGAAGTATGACATTCCCCAAAGAGAAAATGTATTCATTGCTTAACTTATGAAATGGGAGGCCCTTTCTTTATAAAAGTTGTTTAAAATTCTATTGGAATCTGATAAATTACCTTCTATCAACTGCAAATTTACCCGCTATAAACTGCTGCATAAATCATGAAAAGAATAATGGATAGCAGAATAGATAGAAAGAAGGATGAGATGGGAACCAGTGGCTTACATCTATAATTCCAGCTATTGAGGAGGCTGAGATTCAGGGATCCTACTTTGAAGCCAGCCCAAGCAGAAAAGTATATGAGACTCCACTCCAAAAATGTTTAGCAAAATATCACTCTGGAAGGGTGACAGAAGTAGTACACTGCTAGCTGAGTGCTAGGTTCTGATTTCAAATCCTGACACTTGGAAAAAAGAAAAAAAGAAAAGGAAGGGTGACATTGTAGTGTAGAAAATGGAAATGGAAATATATCTGATTTACAAATTAAATGGAAATTTGCAGGACCAGTGATCTACAAGTATCAAGGTATATATCTGTAGTAAATGAGTGAAAATGCTCAGGTAGTTTAATTGATCTGCAGGGGATTCATATCCAAAAGGAGGAGGCTGCAATGCTTGGTAAGAAATGTACGCATTATCCTGCGCATGTAATTGTAACCCCTCTGTACAATATGTTCACAAATAAAATAAAATAAAATTAAGAAAATATAAAACAAAATAAAAAATTAAACATCAAAAAATCCCATCAATAAATGGTCAAATGAATGAGACAGTTCTCAAAAGTACCAATGGGGGGCTGGGAATGTGGCTTAGTGGTAGAGTGCTTGCCTACCATGCATGAAGTCTTGGGTTCGATTCCTTAGTACCACAGACACAGAAAAAGCCAGAAGTGGTGCTGTGGCTCAAGTGGTAAAGCGCTAGCCATGATCAAAAGAAGCTCAGGGACAGTCCTCATGCTCTGAGTTCAAATCTTAGGATTGGCAAATAAAAAAAGTACAAATAGCCAACAAATACATTTTAAAGTTCAGCATCTTTACTCATCAAATCTACATTGAGATTCCATCTCATCTAAGTCAAAACAACTATTATCAGAAGGGAAAAATATCCACAAAGAGCAGCAGATTCTAGATGCAAATATATATATATATATATATATATATATATATATATATATATATATATATATATACCCTCTTAATGTGCGTGGGGGAATGTACAGGAAATGTTTGTATGTATGTGCTGTGTATGTGTTTATGTGTGTGTGTATGTCTCTGTGTGTTTATGTTAAACACAAGGAGAATTATTCACAATAATAAAGAACAAAAATGTTATTTATAGTAAAATAGGTGGACCTGAATATAATTATAATGATAAAAATAAGTCGGACTTGGAAAAAAGCATATTTTCTCTCATAGGAAAACACTAGATTTTAAGAGAAAAATTGGAAGTAGAAAGTGCATGATTTGGGAAGAGAAAGGATCTGTGGGAGATGGCCACGAAATGATGATGGTGGTGAATACGGTCAAAGTGCATTATGCACATGCATGAAATGTCATGTAACCCATTATTGTGTACAAGAGTACATGCTGATATGAGAATCATAAAACATCAAGAGCTAAAAATAAAGTATATAGTAAATTGATATTCACAAAGTTGTGCAACCATCACCACAAATTCCAGAATATTTTGAAAACACTGCCCTACACACAATAGCAAATTACTTTCCATTCCATCTTTCCCCACAGCTCCTGAACAAAATGAATTCTTTCGTTTCTCTGTCTTCTATGCATGTCCTATGAATGGAGTTTTTCTTAGCATAATCTTAATTTAGCATAATTATTTTCAAGATTCATCCATTGTGTAGCATAGACCTGCACTTCATTTATTTCTATGGTTAAATATTGTATGGATATACTCCATTTTGTTTATTCATAAGTTGAAGGGCTAGTTACTAATGCTTACCACTCTGGGAACACGTACAGGGAGAACAAAGTTTGGTCAGGAGGCAGTAAGAGACTAGGGAAAACACGGGCAAGAGCTAACAGAGTGAATTTTATGAAAGTAACCACTGAGGCAAAAAAGCAGACTTAGAATGGATTAATTTGAGTAATTCTAACAGCCTCTACAGCATAGCCACTGACTAGTTGTGGTAAGTATTTTGTCTGGTCCTCACATTTCAGACCATTCCCCAGCATATGGGTAGTGGCATAATGTCTGGTAATCCCTGTAAAGGACATTCTCTCCAGATCAACAAGGTCCTAAGTACCAAAACTTCAGAAAACATTCATCTTTGAGCCAGGCACCAGTGGCTCACGCCTGTCATCCTAGCTTCTCAGGAAACTGAGATCTGAGGATTGCAGTTCAAAGCCAGCCCAGGAAGTAATGTCTGTGAGACTCTTAAACCACCAAAAACACCGAAGTGGCACTGTGGCTCAAGTGGTAAAGTGCTAGCCTTGAGCTGAAGAGTTGAGGAACAGAATCCAGCCACAGAGATCAAGCCCCATGAAAAGTCATCTTTCATATATATCTATAGTGACCACTTTCTTCAGGCCACCTTCAACTTCTTTTAATTGGTTTACAGAGAGGACAAAAATTAAAGAAGAGAGCTTCTTCTAGTAACTAGAGTAGAGTACCCAAGGACATAATTTTTCACTTGATATGGTCATACATATAGCATAATGAAGTTGTAGAAATCACTTGCCACTGAAAGACCCCAGACTCCTGGGATACTTTCGTCAATGGGAGGGTGCCCCAGAAACTCAGACTCCAGGCCGGGAGATGCAATAAGCAAGAGGAGTTTATTTGACGTTTGCGCAAACGGACTCCCCGCCCCGGGTGGTCAGGGAGCCCCTAGCAGCAGTTACAAGCCTTCTTTTAAAGGCAAAAACCACAAGATAAATGCATAACACAAAGCATCCCATGATTGGTCCATTTAAAGGTCATCATATACGCCAACAATCACTTTGCCACGCGGGAAATTTTGTAACACTCTTTGTAAAATGACTGGCCCATGGTTGGTTTAAGGGGGGTTTACATGGTTACAGGCCTATGATTGGTTGACATTTGGCTTAGCTTGTGGTCTTGCCAGGTGGTCATTATCTCAAGGTCCTGTCTGGGGAATTTCTAAATGAGAACTGAGGAACACGTACTGTCTGTTCTTTATCTACGACCACTGACCTTGTCCTGGGGCCGACATCTGGTCCCTGAAACTTCTTAACTCATTTTTGGGAATGGAAGGATCAGTGCCAGCGTAAGCAAGTTTACAGAAGCAGAATCAGCAGTTAGCAAATTAGCAAATTGTAAAATGGACTCAGCCCTAATTTTTCTAATTCTTCATTCCCACTTCTTCTCTGTAGTAATTTTAATCTTAAAATTTAGGGTGTCTCTATATTATCTTGTGGGATGTCAGTTGTTCTCAGTGCTTGGTATTGAGACTTCAGAACTAATAGTTGGACTGCGCTGATTTTTTTTTCTTTTACAAAAGACATCAGTCTGTTAAATATACAAGGTCTGATTGTAACAAAAGTAACAGTACCAGAGCCCCTAACATTTTTTTTTACCAGTCCTGCCTCCGTGTATCACAGTTTACTTAATTTTATACCAGCTGTACTTGTAAGCTCCAATTTTAAGACATACTTATACCATTTGCAATATACTCATACCATTTGCGACATACTCATATCATTTGCGACATACTTAAACTTTCTTAGGTTTGTCTTCTTTCCCTTTTTCAAACAATTAAAGACAATCCTTACTTTTTAAATCCTTTCTTATCTAAAGGGGATACCAATTTTTCCCCAATTCCCTTCCCAAGGCTTTCTTTACTAACCCCCTCTCCTTTATAATTCCTTTTCCAAGGCTTTCTTTACTACCTCCCTCTCCTTTACAATTTTTATTGATAACACACTCAGGTTATTATCATACCAGAGCCACACTAGGCTGTGACCATAGAGTGGATTTTCAGTCACTATGCACTGAAGTGCCTAAGACAAGCAAGCCAGTGATATCCTTGTCCTCAATATCCACTGTGGGAATACAGGGTTTCTGGATATCACCCAAAAGAATGTCCCACAAGATCTTAGATTTAGCAGCAGTCAACCAGGAAGCAGACTCAGGTGATGGAATCAGGCAGGAGTTTCTCCAGGTGGCTGTCAGGACGTCTTTGAACTTTACCCATTAGGGTATGCAGCAGCAGCAGCAGCAGCAGCAGCAGCAGCAGCAGCAGCAGGATCTCTCAGTGGCTCCAAGGGACTGTCACACCTCATGCTCGGCTGTAAATTCCTACACAGACTGGTTAAAAATACATTGCATAGGCTTGGCAGGCTTTGATCCTGCTGATTTTTAAGATCTTTAAACAACACTCCAGGACAATTTACCAAAATCACAACTTTTTACTAACCAGATATTTTGGTAAATCGACACAGAAGGCTCAGAAGGCTTAATCTTGTAGCCATCTCTGACAGATGCAGTCTCCACACCTTGCACACCGACAACTGTTAACACTATTTTTTATGCCTTTTTTAAAAAAATTATCTATTTTGCATCATTTCTCCAAAACTGACTCTGGACCCTTGATCTTAAAATGGGGGTAGAAGGGCGAAGGTCCATCTTCTGTAACTTCTTCAAGCTGACTTCAGGGGCGTTGATCTTACCTAGCCAGGAACCTATAACCTTAGCCTATTTTACAAAGAGGCTGTCACGGTTAGATGTCATTAAGAACAATATTTAACTTTTGACAACTGCACAGACCTTTTTTCCAGCTACAGCAGTGTAGCTTGTTTAGCACTCTGATTTGCAAAAGCATTTTCCTAGATGGCTTAGGAATGTGATCTCTAATGATCCCAACAATGTCTAAGTTGCCTTTGCAGGCCTTTAGACAGATATCAATAGAAACACACTCTCAGGTTTACAAACTTTTTCCTGAGCAGATGAATTTTATGTAACTGGTGTCAGCTCAATTAGAGCTGCCAATTAGAGCTTTTGGCACATAAAGGAGTTGAGAATTAAACTATCCCCCACATTTTGTAACATTGGCTTTTACTATCACAGAGGACTGGCAAGTTCCTGTCCCTTACAAGGTAGATAGTCAGGGACATTTGGCATGCTTATAAACTCTTTTTATGACCTCCTGGCTCTGACCAGTTTTGAAGGGCCATGCACAAGTGACTCTAGGATCTGACATATCTGCCATCCAAGCAGTGGCTTACTGCCTCTTGATGCTCCTCCATCGCTTTTGTCCCAGGAGTGTCTTCTCCACATTGGGATAAATACCTCATTGGCATTTCCCTTTAGCTGGTTGCTGGACTTGAACTCGGGGCCTGAGCATTGTCCCTCAGCTCTACAGCTCAAGGCTAGCACTCTGCCACTTTGAGTCCCAGACTCGGGGCTTGAATGCTGTCCCCTAACTCTTCAGTCCAGAGCTAGTACACTGCCACTGTGAGTCTCGAGCTTGGGGCTTGAGTACTGTCCCCTGACTCTTCAGTCCAGGGCTAGTACTCTGCTGGCTGAATAGAGGTGACAGTCTCACAGGAACCTTTTTGTGCCCGGGCTGGCTTTGAACCAGTTTGCAGATCAATGAGTCTTACAAAAGGCCATTTTACTCCAATTAAAAGCAACAAGGTGGTCAACATAGAAGTAGCTTTTAAGCATGCTTTTACCTGAAACTTGTTAAGAGCCAAAGTTACATCTGACAAACTTTTAAGAATCCTCTGTGCTTTGCTCTGGGCTTACTGGAAACTTAAAAAAAAAACCTATAAGAGCAAACTAGAATAGCAATCATTTTGATAATCCTAATTTTTTTCCTTTGTGCACATTGAGGCCAATGTTAAGGACAATTTTACATTTAAACTTTATATCCAAAAATCCATTTCTATTTTTTTTAAACCTCTTATTTGCATTTTGAAAAGATTCCTTGAAATCTTGAGGCCAAGTGTCACTCATTGTCTCTTGGCTTCTTGTTTTAAAACAGACACACATTAAAATTTTTAAACTCAAATGACAATTTTTCCTTAATGCAAGAATTACAGTCACCATCACTATACCACAAAGCTAGACTTAACACCTTTATAACTTTTAAAAACATCCTAATTGTAAAACATTAAAAGCAAGTCACATTATATAAATAACTTTTTAACCCTTTTTTTAAGGCATTTTTAATTTTAATGTTAACACATCCAAGGGGAAGTTTTAACAATACTAATCAGATCATCACATCACTCATTTTCACCATCATGTTTTTAGTGTCTATCTGCAGGGAAAAGAAAGAACAAAGATGGGCCACTCAGCCCCTTCTATGGAATGGGCACACACCCAATCCGACTCTAGGGTTAGATGAACTGCGTTTGTGCCAGCTTGCCCTCTTTTACCATGCGTGGACTCCTCCTAGGGCTTGTCCCACCATGCATAGCCAGCTGAACTGCACTTTTGCTTGCTCACCCCTCACCCCTAAAGATAAGTTTTCTGTTGGCTTCTAGTTTTTCCCCGTCTCTTCTCTTGGTTCTCGAATGAAATACACAGTTTTTAGACAGACAGAACATGTCATGTTTGACGGTGTTAAACTAACCTTTACATTTAAATTTTTAATATTTATCCCAAATTTTAGCCAAGGGAACCAGATCCCAAACAGCCAATGCATTTTGTTAAGCCAGATAACTTGATTACAGTATAAAGTCTTATGCATTTAAAATATTAGTTTTTTTAAATACCAGATTTTTTTTTAATTTGCAAGTTAAATAATCTTTACAAAACCATTTAAAAGAATGTGAAAATTTTTTTAGAATTTTTGGTAATGTCCAAACCTCATAACCTTTTGAATTTTAAATTTAAACTCACCCAATTGTTACAGCATGCTGACAATTCTTATCTTTGAACACGTTCACAGACACACACACAAAACACTCACACAGATCTTAAAGGGTGCAAAAATCAAAATCAGTGGTACGTACACCTTTTAAAGTTTTTAAACAAAAATTTAAGACAGTATTTCTTTTAAACTAGGTACCTTTGTTGGGCTTTATTTTCCCAGAGCTTGTTTGTCTAGCAAGGCAATTCACTAATTAGTCTTTTGAATCCCTTCTGTTGGAGGAGGGCTGGGGGAGGGGGTCACCTAAAACTAAACTGGCCAGATTTTTTTTAATCCAATTTTAGACAAGAGCACTTTACAAATTGTTACATTGTCAGGACTAGCTGAAAAAGTCCAAACTAGGCACACAGCCTTCTACACCCTCCCTGCTGGCAGCCTCCACAAGGAGAAAATGCAGCCTGAGGCTTGAAGGGAACCAAACTAGCCCAGTAACCTTCCATGCCTCAGGGGGGGAGGGGGTGGGCATAGCAAGTCTGTGACTGAGCCCAGCTGAAACTTTTATTTCCCCAGAGATGTTCAAATAAATAACAAAAACACAGATAAACACAAAAACCAAGGATCCACATTTACAACTGATACCAATTCTAAAACAGAACTAGACAAGAACTGAAGGCTGAGTTGGGGACTAATGGGCCCCAGTTTATCCCTACCGGAACTCTGTGCTGTTCTCACTGAGCAGGCTGAATCCAGAGTCTGCTGGGTGTGCCTGCCACACTCACCCAGAACTTCCCTACCCCAGAAAACATAAAACAAACACACTAAAGTTAACAAGACAAACATGTGGCCACAAAGACAAAATCAAGTCTCAGTGAATGGGGCGACATCTCACCACTATTCACTTACCAGGGGACTCAACCCCCCTACTCACCTCCACAGGATTTTTCTCTTAGATTCCTGCAGATGTTGACCCAGGAGCCATCCAAGGCAGAGGAGAATTCCCAGTCATCTTGGGACAAGGGAAAGAAGTCCCTAGAGGCAATCCCCTCAGACTGACAGGTTCTCCCCCACGCTCAGACCCCCGAGCCAAGGCCCAAGGCTGAGATCTAACTCGGGCCACTCGCAGATGGTCAGTGGCAGCTTCATAATTGACAAACAAGCACGTTACTAAAGCAAAACCAGCGGTTTTTGTTTTTAAACGAACTAGGACAAGGTCTCAGGTGTCCTAGGAGTGGACTCGCTTGTTGACCCATTTCCTTGAAAGTCACAAAACAAACACCAAAGACAATTAACGTCAGACAGACACAGACAAGACTAGACAAACGCCGTGCGGTCCCTGAGTGAGCACAAATGAGGAGAGAAACTTCAGAAGGGAGAGGCCGGCCGTGCCTTAACTCCCCCGAACACAGAGACACTCGGATCTCGTCCCCCCTCCACGCGACCCTGGAGTAGGACTCCAGGTCAGGACTAGGGCAGTGGGCACGTCTGCCTTTCCCTCTGGTCCACCACACACGTCCTGTACAGGCACTTTTGGATCCCCAAAACATAAAACGAACATGACAAACACGAAAGACAAGAGCTCTATCTTACCTCCTGCCGGTCCTTGAATCTGGGGTTTGAGGGCACCTGGTTCCCGGCCAATGCACCAAATGAAAGACCCCAGACTCCTGGGATACTTTCGTCAATGGGAGGGCGCCCCAGAAACTCAGACTCCAGGCCGGGAGATGCAATAAGCAAGAGGAGTTTATTTGACGTTTGCGCAAACGGACTCCCCGCCCCGGGTGGTCAGGGAGCCCCTAGCAGCAGTTACAAGCCTTCTTTTAAAGGCAAAAACCACAAGATAAATGCATAACACAAAGCATCCCATGATTGGTCCATTTAAAGGTCATCATATACGCCAACAATCACTTTGCCACGCGGGAAATTTTGTAACACTCTTTGTAAAATGACTGGCCCATGGTTGGTTTAAGGGGAGTTTACATGATTACAGGCCTATGATTGGTTGACATTTGGCTTAGCTTGTGGTCTTGCCAGGTGGTCATTATCTCAAGGTCCTGTCTGGGGAATTTCTAAATGAGAACTGAGGAACACGTACTGTCTGTTCTTTATCTACGACCACTGACCTTGTCCTGGGGCCGACATCTGGTCCCTGAAACTTCTTAACCCATTTTTGGGAAGGGAAGGGTCAGTGCCAGCGTAAGCAAGTTTACAGAAGCAGAATCAGCAGTTAGCAAATTAGCAAATTGTAAAATGGACTCAGCCCTAATTTTTCTAATTCTTCACCACTATGGAGTATTCATTGAAAACACAACTTTTTCTTTTAAAAAATCTGCTCACTCGTGAGCAGATAATTACAAAACTTTTATGATAACCTAATAAAATATGATACTTTAGTACTTCAATGTGTTAGTATTTACTCTAGTTCTTTTCATATCATAAGGTTAACTGAAGTGTTTATGGGTAAAGTAATATATATGAGGTTTGCTTTAAATTATCCCAAAAACAAACAGAAAAGCTAATGGCACTGGTGCCATAAGATAGAAATACTCATAATAACTGAGACTTGAAGATGAATCCATTAAAACTACAGCTTGGAACCAGTGGCTCACACCATTAATCCTCCCTACCCAGGAGGCTGAGATCTGAGGATAAGAGTTCCAAGCCAGCCAGGGCAGGAGATTCTGTAAGACTCTAATCTCCAATAAATGACTCAAAAAGAAGAAGGAGGAGGAAGAAGAGGAAGGGGGAGGAGCAGGAGGAGGAGGAGGAGGAGGAGGAGGAGGAGGAGGAGGAGGAGGAGGAGGAGGAGGAGGAGGAGGAGATGAAGGAGGAGGAGGATGCCGCCAGAAGCATTGTTATGGTTCAAATTGTAGAGCATTAGCATTGAGCAAAAAGAAGCTTAGCACAGTGGCCAGGACTGGCAAAAACAAAAAACCATTTACAATACTATTTGTCTGTGCATGCATACATTATTCAAATAATAAACCCTTTAAAACTTAGGTGAAATGCACAGGAAAAAGAAGTACTAAAACTTGCAATTAGTTTAGGAAAGTAATTATATAGAAACCCAAATTCATATACAATATTTATTTATACCATTATGAATCAAAACGCCATCCCTTTTCCTTAAATTCCAGGATTGCTAAAGTGACTTGATCTTTTCTCTAGTTGCAAATATCTGCAGGCCAATATTGACACAGGTTGATCCAATTCTTGTTGAAGTAGTATTATGCTGAGCAATGAGATCCTGAGGGTGAGGCAATGCATGTTGTTATGCTTTCTGATGAGAATCTGATCCAATTAGGGAATTTCAGTAATCAAAGACTTCACTCTCAAGAGAGCTTTACTAAACAGCAGTAGAGGTTGCTTAATTAATAAGGTTAAAACACCCACTGGGGGCTGGGAAGGTGGCTCAGTGGTAGAGTGCTTGCCTTGCATACATGAGGCCCTGGGTTCCATTCCTCAGCACCACATAAGCAAAAAGAAAAAAGCCAGAAGTGGGGCTGTGGCTCAAGTGGTAGAGCGCTAGCCTTGAGCTGAAGAGCTGAGGGAGAGCACCCAGGCCCAGAGTTCATGCCACACTACTGGACCTAAAAACAAACAAACAAACAAAAAAAACACCCTTCAGAAACAAGAAAGGATGACATTTCTATCTGTGTCAAGGAAACATCCTCCAAATATAGTACTGTGAAATCTTGGTGGGAATATTTGGTCAGAATGATCAGAAGGAAGGGAAAGAGGGAAGGAAGGGAAGGGAAGGGGAGACTATTGATCTTTATACATTTATTAGTTATTGGTTTTAAATAGTATTTCCTTAAAGTTTCCATAAAATATGAACTATTTTTTTGCTTAAGAAAATTATTACTGCCTGAACAAGTAAAAATCTATATGAAAAAATCCCCAAATGACACATGTAAACCAAGCAATAGAGGAAATTAATAAAATAAACCATTCTCTGAGAATCATGTCCTCATGTGCCTATAAAGTGAGGGAAAGAAATTGCAAGAAACATTCAATGTGTAAGAAAACATAAGAAATTTAAATTATTAGATGTAACCACAATGGGGAAATGACAGATAAACTTTGATGAAGTACCCTGAATAAGGCCACGAAGCCAGCATTTGTGGCCCCATAGCAACTTGTCTACTACTATCAACTAGTCTGCCTGGACCAGGACCTTGTCTCCTGAAATCCAGGATACACATTTAGCTCCTGGGAGATGAAAACAGGGAGCATTCATTAGAAATGCTTCAGAACAAAGAGTGATCATAAGGAGATTTAATTACTAAGACAGCGGTTGAAGAAAATACCCTGACAAGATCACAGTAGAAACCAACTCCCACAGTGTAAACAGATGGGCCAAAGAAGGAGGAAGAAAATGACCGTACAATTAAAACCATTATGTTCTGTGTAGACACAGGCTGCCATTCTTCTTACTGGATGGTTTATTGGTGCCAGCTCCCCTTCTGAAGTCATAGATTCCATCAGGGGAAAGAAGTCATTCAAGCCCCATAGGTGTTTGTTCAAACAGCCAACATGGTCATTAAAATTATATTTATAAGACACTTTTAATAAACTGAGGAAATAATAATTAAATAAAAATGATATCGATAGAAATGGTTTATATACTTCATAATTTCCAAATGTAATCTCCAAATATTTTGTAACCTTAAAAATGTTATTCGCCACACAAGGCAAAAATAATTCATAGCGTGAAAACTTAGAGCAGAGGTTTCCTGTTGGAGACTGAGCAAAATGTCCAAGGCAGCTTGTACTGGCTATTATCGTTGTAGTGGTTGTACTGGTTGTAATGCTCTTTATCTTGAGGCAGGGGAGTCACACTGGTGTTCAAATGCGTTAAAACTCAACCAATACCACATTTATGTCTATTTCACCAAATATAAATATCACCTCATAATAATGAAAGAGGAGCTGTAATGAGAGGCATTATTACAAAGGGGAAAAGAAACATATATATCAGTTATGTGCGTTAAACTGTCGAGAATTTATCCATTTAAACCAATTGTATACCATCCTGAGTATGTCTTATCCAATGGCCTTTGGGGATATTGCTTCAATATGTAAGAGAATAATTAGGTGAGGGCTAAAATCATCCTATTATCTAGAAGAAAGGCCAGCTTGAGGATTTCAGAGAAGGGAGGGAAGGAGAAGGGAAGGGAGAGGGAGAATGAAGGGAGAGAAGGAAGGAAAAGAATAATGGAAGGAAGAGAGGGAGGGAAGAAAAGAGGGAAGGTGAAAAATGGGGGAATACTGGAACATATACATACAGGCAATAACTTCATAATACAAGTCAAGTAGTTCAACAAATAAGAGCAAGGATTGACAAATATGAGTGCATCAAAATTTTGCATTGAACAAAATGCTACTAGACCAAACACACAGCATACAGGATGGGAGAACACTTTTGCCACATGTCATCAGAGGCAGAAAAAAAGTTTGACAAAATCCAAAATTCATTCATGATAATACAATCCAATAAAGTATAAACAATGAAAACTTCCTCAAATTAGGAAGTAATTGTACAAAAGTCTATGCCTAATATCATACTTAGTGCTGAGAAACTTGAAGCTTTCCCATTAAGATCAGGGACAAGATAAAGGCGGTCTATCTCACTATAGCTTTTTAGCATTGCAATAAAAATCCTAATGTATATGTATAGAAATGTAAATTAATAATGTATCTATTGGGAAGGAAGTTCACAGATATTTGATCATGCATGCAGACAATACAAAAGAATGAACAATAAAAACAATAATCTTCCTAAATTAATAATTATAGGAAAGTTGCAGGATACAGTTAATATATAAAAAGTCAATTTCTTGTTTATGTATCAATGATGAATAATATTTGAGATCAATAAAACAATACCGTTTTCATCACCATCCAAAAGAATGACACACTTAGGTATACACTTAATAAAATACATGCATAGTCCCTATAAAGAAAACAATGAAACTAAACATTAAAGAAATCAGAGAGGTATTCACATTCATTAACATTCTTTCCTAACTTTTTTTTTTTTTTTTTTTTTTGTCGGTCGTAGGGCTTGAACTCTGGGCCTGGGCGCTGTCCTTCAGCTCTTCAGCTCAAGGCGAGCGCTCTACCACTTGAGCTACAGCGCCACTTCCGGTTTTCTGGTGGTTTATTGGAGATAGGAGTCTCACGGTCTCTCCTGCCCGGGCTGGCTTTGAACCGCGATCCTCAGATCTCAGCCTCCTGAGTAGCTAGGATTACAGGCCAGAGCCACCAGCGCCCGGCTCTCCTAACTTGTTTTTTTTGTATTTGACTCAATCTCAATCAAAATCCAAACATGTTATTTTGTGGATAGCTACAAACTGATTGTAAAGTTTATATTGAGTCTTAATATCCAGCACAAGATGAAGAACAGGATTTCAAAACATACTACAAAACTATAGTAATCACAACAATAATACTTCTCAATTTGATGGTGAACCTAAAATTTACATAAAACGCAAAGTAATTTAATAAAAAGTACATATATGTAATACTTCAAAAAGCATTCTTAAATGCCACTGATATGGATAAAATAAATTTATTTTTATATAGACAGAAGAATAAGGGTTGTGTGGTAAGTTGTTAGTCACAAGAGGGTCTTATTGGATTGATAACAGTTTACTCCTGTGGGGGGGGGTTGGGTTGGAGGGATGGGGGATGAAGAGGGGAAAGGATCAGAAGGGGAAACAAAGGAGGAGGTAACAATGCTTGATAATAAATGTACTCATTATCTTGCCCATGTAATTGTAACCCCTCTGTATGGTATTTTCACAGTAAAAAATAAAAACAAAAAAAAAAGAAATGTATTCATTACCTCCTTCCTTATATAAATTAAACTCCTCTGTTCATCACTTTTGCAATAAATTTCTTTTTAAAAAAAGATTAACAGGGAAGACCTGGTGTGTGTGTGTGTGTGTGTGTGTGTGTGTGTGTGTGTGTGTGTGTGTGTGTGTGTGTGTGTGTGTGTGTGTGTGTGTTTGTATTTCTCATCCTGGACCTTGAAGTCAAAGCCTGGGAGCTGTCCCTGAGCATTTTTGTTCAAGGGTAGCATTTTACCACTTTATCCCCCAACTCCACTTCCATTCTTTTTGGGGGTGGTGGTAATTAATTAGAGATGAGTTTCATGTACTTTCCAACCAGACCTGGCTTTGAACTGCAATCCTAAGATCTCAGTTTACTAAGTAGATAGGATTACGGACACAAGCCTCTGGCACTCAGCACATGCTATGTTTTCTTTTTTTCCTGTTGTCAAGTTGCTGTACAGAAGGGATACAATTACATAAGTACGGTAATAAGTACATTTTTTCCCATAGGTCATGGAACCTGAACTATAGTCCTGGGCACAATCCCTCAGGTCTTCAGCTGAGCTTCCTTCCCAGGCCCAATAAGTACAATTCTTGTGAAACTTGTTACCTCTTCCTTCATTTTTTTCCTGCTTTCTCTCCACCAATTGCCCCCCCCACTCACTTCATTTTGTACAGATCATTTCCAACGTATTGTTTTGTGTGTATTGCTGTTGCATTGGTTTCCCCCTTGTTCTTTGTCTCACCATTTTGTTGTTCCCCTTCCCTTCCCTAATTCAAATAAATGTATATGAAATAACAGGGTAACAAAATCAAATTCAGTGACAACAGGAGGAAGAACATACAAAAGAAACAACAAATCATATAGTACATTAAAACAACAACAAAGAAAACCTCTTATAAGAGCTTAGATGAAATCTCTTTAGGTTGGAACTGGAACCTCAGAAAATGGAAAAGTGTATTAATATGCCTCTCAAAATGCCCATACCGACAGGAAGTTATTGAGTTTGCTAAGAGATCATCTTGCTGAGGAATATTTTCCAGGATTATTTTGGATTATAGTGAATCACTTTTGAATCTTCTCTAATCTAGAATATAAATACCAACTTGCACCCACCCAGGCTGGAGACAATGGCTCACATCTACAATTCCAGATACTCTAGACAATCAGGATTTGGGGCCATTTTGGAAAATAAATAAACATCATACCAACTCAACAAAACTAAAACCTGGACATGATATACGCCTATTATCTTGGCTATATGGGAAGTGTTGAATAGATGGATCTCAGTTTAAGTTAGCCTAGAGAGAAAAGACCCTCTCAGAAAAACAATCACATAAAACAAAAAGGGATGGAGTGCAACTTAAGCCATAGATGAAGCACTTGTCTAGCAAGCACAAGGCTCTACATTCAAACTTCAATATAGCTAATAAAAGCACACAAACCAATAAAGCCAAGTTACTTCACACAATCTAGCTCAGTGACAATATTGATTTTGGATAATTAAATATTTATTTTCCTTAAGCCACAAAATATGATTTATTTTTAATCAAAATGGTGTACAAACTGGATTACAGCTTTTTTTTGGTCATAGGGCTTGAACTCTGATCCTGCATTCTGTCCCTCAGCATTTCAGTTCAAGGTTAGCACTCTACCACTTGAGCCACAGTGCCACTTCCAGATTTTTCTGCTTATGTGGTGCTGAGGAATCAAACCCAGGGCCTCATGCCTACAAAGCAAGCCCTCTGCCACTGAGCCACCTTCTTAGCCCTATATTACAGAATTATATAACAAATTCTTTGTGACGTGTATATCTGGCCATCTCCAGAATTTGTGAAGATTCTCTTTTAATGCATTCTTCCATTTAGAAGCATCTCTAAATATTGACTCTATTTAATATTTTATATTGAAAGAGGGTGCTGTGGTAGACGGTGTTTCCCCAAAATGGTAGTAATCCACTTTCCTACCACATATCTTCTTGCAGTATTTTTGCTACATGGAACTGAATTCTGCTCTTGAATGTGCGTGTGACTCACTTGTAAGTTACATAATGGGATGTGGATATGATTGCAGAACTTTAAAGGTAGAAGCTGTCTCTAGAAAGCATGACTCAGGTTCTGGTAGCATCCACAAAACAAGACTCGGGTTCTCTTAGCACTATAATGCTACCATTCTAACATGTAATGCTGCCAGAACTTGAGTCTTGGTTTCTGGAGACAGCTATGCCGGGTTGGAAACCCGGCTTCATCAGGTGTGGAGAGATTGAAAGTTCCACAGCTGCTCCTTCCACCTGCTCTTCTTATAACAACTCCAATTGCAAGGGACAACTGTGGGAAATGCTGGACTTTTGCTGATGTGTAAATTTCCCTTTTCTGCAGTGATCTCTGCTACAGTAAATAGCTTGACTTCACCATGATCATAAATCAAAAAGCAAACAGTTACCAGACTCTTCAGGAAGAGACATTGGGTAACTCATGAGTGTCACATAAAGTCATTACAGCAGTATCAGAAAGTGAACAAATGAAGCCTGAGTGTCTAGTATTCCTTTTGCCAATAATATTCCAAAATGTGTTTGAAAACATTGCAGTGATATGAGTCTTATGAGTCTTCATGCTCTTCTATCTCAGAGCCTGAAAAACTCTTAATGGGAGGGGAGAGAGGAAATGGGGGGAGTGAGAAAGCGACAGAAACAGAGAGACAGCAGAGTAAGAAAGGAAGTCGGAAAGAAAAGAAACATAGTGAGAGAATGACATACAGGGCAGTCAGAGAAAAAAAAGGAGGAGAAAAAGAAATAGATAGGTAGAGAAAGCAACGGAGGAGAGGATAAAGGCAGGAGGAGATAGAGATACAGAGAAAGATAGAAAGACCAAGATGCACATGGAGAGACAGACAGACAGTGATAAAGTAAGGGAAAGGGAGGAGGAGACACAAATGAAAGAGAAGGAGGGAGAAAGACACTGGGAGACTTTTGTCTCTTTCTTTGAGAGGAATGAGGGGATCATACAGAAAACATCACGGAGTGGATCATCAGATTTTTTAAAAGGAGTATCTCTTGTGGAGAAAAGTCTGAAAAATTGAGACTAAAGATGAAACTGTTAGTGAACTAGTGATTAAGAAGTTTGCTCACTCGGGCGACAGTGGCTCACTCATGTAATCCTAGCTACCAGGGAGGCTGAGATCTGAGGATCGAGATTCAAAGCCAGCCGGGGCAGGAAAGTCTGTGAGACTCTTATCTCCAATAAACCACTAGAAAACCGTAAGTGGCACTGTGGCTCAAGCGGTAGAGCATTAGCCTTGAGTTGAAGAGCTGAGGGATAGCTCCCAAGCCCAGAGTTCAAGCGCCACCACCGACCAAAAATATTTGATTACAATAACTAGTATATGTCTGGGACAAGCAGAAAAGATCAAAAGCTATGTACATATGACCAGACAAAATAATTTTAAACAAATTGAACCCCAAGAAAGAGACACAAGCGGTTTTTCTTGCTAATGTTTCTAATTTATTTATAATGTACATGTGAATTTTTTGTTTCTTTTTATGTTCCTACCCCAGGGTATAAGCCTTGTTTTCACTATATTTGATGTCAGTGCCCTGTATCTTGTATATACACTTATCTCATTTGAGAAGGGGAAGGGATAAAACAAAATGCTTAAATAGGGATACAAGTTGAGTCATTGTGACAATGAGATGTACAAGAAAACAAACTTTACAATTTAGGCAGTGGGGAAGCATTGCAGTTGTAGAGGTGGGAGGGAAGGGATGGTGGGGTTAAACAAAGGAGGAGGTAACAATGCTTGATAGGAAATGTACTCATTTCCTGGCTCATGTAACTGTAACCCCTCTGTACAGTATTTTTGCAATATAAATGTATTTTTAAAAACATGTTTGCTCACATTTTCCATTGTTTAAGAATTAGGCAATACTGTCGGCACTGGTGTCTCATGTCTGTAATCCTACCTATTCAGGAGGCTAAGATCTGAGGATCTTGGTTTAAAGCCAGCTTGGGCAGGAACGTCTGTGAGAATTTTATATCTTATTAACCACCATAAAGCTAGAAGTGGAGCTTAAGTGGTGGAGTGCTAGTCTTCAGCCACAACAACAACAACAACAACAACAACAACAACAAAGCTCGGGGACAACACACCGGCCCTGAGATCAAGCCAGGACAGGCACCAAAATAAATAAATAAAAATGATAAAGGGGATACAAAAATCTCCTTAAGCTAAAAAATATTTAATGCAATATTTAACAAAACATACATTCAAACAAATCTATTGTCAACAAAATGACAAAACTTTCAACGAAACCAAGAGACTTCTGTCCTCATGTTATTAATGACATGGACATCACACGTGGGCAGTCTGAGGATGAAATGAGGCATCATTGTGGTAGGCCTGAAAGCTGGCAGGGGAGGTTGAATTCAAAGGGGGCAATAATTGGTTCTTGAGTTTGGAAATGCTGGGGTGATTTGTCAGAATGTGTGTGTATGTATATTTGAACAAAGCATGCTTCAGGTTCATTAACTCCATAAAAGATATGTGCTGTGAGTATCCCCTGAATCAAGTGAAATTTTAATTTCACATTCATTTATTTTATAGTTTTGAATTCATTTATTGAACAATGATATATTTTAATTTGAGGCAGTTGTGTGGATTGAAGTTAGTACAGGCTGAACAGGGAAAATGGGTAAAATCTAACAGTCACAAAAGTAAATAAGGGAATAAGAACTTTGTTTTATATCTGAGTTCAAGTAATGAAAAACATTCTGTAGATAGTTTGTTTGAGGACATGAGCCTGAGTAGAAGTATCAAATTCCAGGTAAGATATGTTAGACTCCTAAGACAGTAGAGTACCTGGACCCCCAAAATTAAAAAGATCTAAGGTAATAGCTTGTTCAAAAATTTATTCGTGGTAAATGCACAACATGAAGAAAGGGAAGAGTGGGACATGGACAGCCGTTGGGCAGACATCAGTGCTGGGATGGCAGGGTGGGCAAGGCTATGTCATGCCCTCTCCAGACCACCCCTCCCTGACCCCAGAACCCCTCTATGACTCCCAGGCTCTGTGATGCAGGCGTGGGGTATAAAGCCAAGCCCCTGTCCCCCTCAGATCTCAATTGCTTAAGGCATCCTTGAGATTCAGACTATGGAGAAAGTTCTCTCTTTTCTGAATAACAGTACTGAACCATGGATGAATTTTTCTTAGCTTTTTTGGATTTTGACCCCTTATATACCTTTTTTGGTGCCAGGGGGGTCCTGATTTTGTATTTGTTATTGGCTGTTCCTACAAGTTTATTCAACTATTTGGATCAATGCATTCATTCAAAAGATAAGGAAGTGTTGGGTGAACTCTCAAGAGAGATTTTGCTATGGTTGACATGGGAAGTTTGAGGACATGAAGTATTGTTGTTGTAGGGCATGAGGCCCAGCCTGGGAGGGCTCAGGCTTCCATCTGAATGAGAAATGAATAGGGACTTTTTTCCTAACTGTGGCTTAAGTTACATGACGTGAACACTATAAGAACTCATGGTTTCTGACATGTGATCTTGAGTCCTGTCCCCAAGTCAGGTGTCCTGTCATAGGGTTTCCTTCCTGCTGAGATGCACAATGAGGGCAGTACTGACGTATGAGGTACTCTGAGCAGAGCCTCAATTGTAAGCTCTGTCTTCCTCAGAGGGAGCACATATGTGGGCTGGTGGCTGCATGTTTGGTGCCGTTCTCTAGCAGAGGCCCTCTGATTAAAAATCTATATGCATTGTCAAAACCCTTCTGTGAGTTTTTTTAAAGGAAAATTGAAAATATTTGACCATTATTATAAGGAAAAATCCCTGTTAATTAAAATGAATCATTTCACTTCCATATCATGTCTGAACTTGCTAGAGAAAAGAGAAATAGAAATGATTTAAACCCAGGCTCTCATTTTTTTCTCAGAATCAAGGCAGACATATAAGGAAAAAGGAGAGGAGCATTTAGAAATATGTTTCATCGTGGGTGATAGGAATTAATCAATGGTGATCCTTTTTCTTTCATGAGGTCTGAAAGCCCATGGTCTCTGAGGAAATCAGTTGCTATACATTGTCTCTCTGAGAAAATGAGCCCTCACAGGTAGACAGTCAGACACAAAATGCTTCTCAGAGTCTGTGCTGTGCCAGCTCTGGGCATGAGGCAGTGATAGACGTCCACGTGGGTTTCTGCTCACTAGGGGGGCAGGTGGGATGTCAAGCTACAACTTCAGTTGTGTAAGGAAGGAGCTGTACTCCCAGAAGCTCAGACCCATGTCCGATGTAACCACCCAAAGGGATGGAGGGAGGGAAGGAGAGAGATCATCTTTCACCTTGTACAGCATGACTGTGCTCAGTTAAGCAATCAGTTGGCTGCATGGACCAGTCTTCTGCCACAGATGTGTGTGTGTGTGTGTTGGGAGAGCAGGGAGATGAGAACAATGGAAACATATTAAAGTCACCATGTCTAAGAAGAGCAAAAGCATTTTATTTGTGTGTATGAGTATTGTTCTTTTGTCATCATGGGCTATGTGACAGATGGGGTGACCAATGAGTATGAGGTACCCAGCAGCTGTCATGCACTGAAGCAGAAGTAGCCAGGCATCCAGGCTGAGAAGCCTTGCTCTTGGTAGTGGGATGCATTACTTTTCTCTTGGCCCTAGTGTCTTGGGTTGGCTGTGCTGGTCTTGGGTGGCAGGTCAGTATCACATTCATGGGGCTATGAAACCTGGTGAGGCCAAAGAACTATGTTCCTAGAGATCTTTTTTGTCGGTCATGGGGCTTGAACTCTGGGCCTGGGCACTGTCCCTGTGCTATTTAGCTCAAGGCAAGTCCTCCATCATTTGAGCCACTGTGCCACTTCCAGTTTTCTGGTGACTAATTGGAGATAAGGGTCGCATGGACGTTCTTGCTTGGGCTGGCTTTGAGCCATAATCCTCAGATCTTAGTGTCTTGAGTAGCTAGGATTACAGGCATGAGCCACCAGCACCCAGACCTAGGAATCTTATAAAGGCATCAGCAGAAATTTGGGTGAAATGAATTAGAGGCCGAATTGTAGAATGAAGAGAATGGTGTCAGGCTGGCTGGCAGGCAGTGCTGGCAGCTGCAAAGGGTTTTCCCATGGACCTCATTTCATAAAGGTAGTGACTGGGGCCACTGAAGAGCAGATTATGGTACTATGGCTATGTAGGCCAGTGGCCTGACTCCTGCCACTTGGGTGTCATTTTCTGCTGCTCCTGCTAAGCTGTTGATTTTGTCTTCTCTGTTCATTGTTTGTTCATGTCATTGTAGTAGCTTTTAAATAGGCCTCTGCTACCTCTTCTTGTCTGCCCTGTAGTGGATTGACATGGCACCTTCTGGCTGTTCCTGTTCTTCCTCTTCAGTATTTTGCTACTTTAATCAGGGCAACAAGTAGATTTGAAGCACAGTCTTACCACACTGATTCCTCGACATGAATGAACCCCATAGAGGGGAGGGATGCAGTAGAGGGGAGCGATGCAGGTATCCTGCAGATTTTAGGAAGTTGGTCTTCGGAAGGCAAATGTTGCCCTGCTGTTTATTGGGCTTGCTAACTCAGTAACTTGATGTCTGTCCCAGATGCAGTGGGTGCGGATCCTGAAGGGTCTTTTCCCTAGAATTTTTATGGTGCCTGTGTAGTCTGGGCTCCCACCTGTCTTTCTGCAGTTAAAGCCCTAGACAAACTGACTTTTGGGTGAACAAGGGAGGGTATCAGGCATTGATGGAGCCTCAGCCAAAGGCCATTAAGACTTTAGGAAGATAAGTTCTTTTACCAGATCATTACCAACAACCAGAAGTGGCTGCTGTTGAGTTTTCTGTCATCATAATTTCTGAGGCTTGACCTGTGTTACTGATGAAGCACATCTTGAAGTTGGTGTTGACTGAGATGACTGTCTTGCATAATGGTTTTTGGTTCTGTGGAGCATGAAGCTGGACATACTGAAGCTTGTGCTGCCTCTGCTTGGGCTGGTGTCATAGAGACAACAAACTTGCTGAGTCCTTCTCAATGGAAGGAGAGGGGATGGGCCATATTAATATTCAACTAAATGTCCTTATCTCAGAATGAACAGAATGTTTCCTTTAGGGCTGTTTGGAGGATTGTGGACCTAGAATTTGATAGCCCTTGATCATGATCATGTGTCACAATACAGTGATGGTGTTTGTGTGTGTGAAAAAGGCTGGGGGTTAAACCCAGTGCCTTCTGCATTTTATCTAAGCACTCTACCGCTGAGCCTTGGTGGATGGATAAGAAAGGTTTTTAGCTGGCGGGGCAGCAGGGTAGACTTTTTCCATGATAGGCAAAGAGCTTACAGAGTGTCAGCAGGAATTTATTCAGGAGGAGCACGCATTTGCATGCATTTCCCTTATAGGGTCATCAGGGAAGGCTGTTACTTCCAATCTTCTCTATCATTTAATTCTTTTAAGGTTTTATAGAGGCCGGTTACTGTCTCTACCACTTCGACCACCAAGGAAGACGCGACACCGAACTCTTCTCTCTGCAGTTTATTCAGGACCTTTGAGCAATCTTCTGACCCCAACCCCGGGGAGAATTCCCCACAGCCTTAAGTACCCGCTGGGTAGCCAACCCTGATACGCCACGTGGGAACCACCAATAGGTTCAGGTGCGCGGAAGCAAGCCAGATTCTTTGCCTTAGCCATATAAGGAGTTGTTTACCACAGAGAGCACTCGCCATCGGGAAGGCGGAGGGCGGAAGCCAGCGCCATCTTCCAGGTGCGGCTGCACGCAGCTCTCTACAGGTTACCATCTATCAGTATTTGTAGATAAATGACTCCCCATCCTGTTCACTTCGAAGTAGAATTTGATTATAGTGTTCAGAAAATTTGTTCTTTTGCATCTCTGAGCCTGTGTTTTGGCTATTTGAGTCTGATAACATTCCCCCTGGTTCTTTGGCTGAAGAAAGGCAGTTTTTTGGTGGTGGAAATCTGTAGGCATCCCTGGCTGCTGTCCTGCATTGGGCTCAGAGGGCCTGCCCACAGCCTTTCTGCTCTCAGTTCTCACAGATGTTGGGAGGCACACGCACTAGGCACTGTGCATATCCTGACTGCTGCCTTTACCTCTGCAGTTGGCTGAGCCTTCAGTCACAGTCAGTCATCATACTGACCATGAGGGGTGGGCAAAGAGCTCATAAGGATTGTGAAGAACCAGGATTAAAAAGCTTGTTCTAGAATTCCAGAGACTCTGCAATTTGTGGTTCCTCTGCTTTGCTGGAAATACAGGCCTTACTTTGCCAAGATGGTGAAGGGATTAGGGCCTTTTATGATAGGTCTGGGTTCTGGGGTTCAACATTGTCACCTTTGTTCAGATTGGCACTGAGCAAATGAGAGCTATCTGGGTCAGTGGACATGTGTTTCCCTTAGCACTGGGCTTAGTGTGTACCAAGAATCATGTGACTTCTCCCAAATAGACATGGATATTATCACAGCTTTGTACCAGAAGAACATGAGCTCTGGCTTGATCTGTTACAAAGTGTTAGAAATAGGGCTTGACCACAGGCCTCTATGTCTTCAGAGTTTTTGTGCTTCACCCAATGGGAGAGCCCAGGTTCCTGGGAGCTGAGCCTGTGTTGCTAATTTCTGATCCTCAGCAATGACCTTTGGGCAGTGTATCCTGAGCATTCTTCCTATGTGCACTGTCAGGTAGTCTCTAGTACCACCTAGTGATAAGGTACTGAGCGATGTGGGCAGAGGTACTCTGAAGTGTGAGATTGCTTGGCCTCTTTATTTGAACCTGGTGGGTTCTTCAGAAGACCCATCAAGTCAGCCTCCAATTGCTACTACCCAAGCAAAGAACTGAACTCACTCTGACCTCCTAATGGTGGCAGTTGGTCGGGAAAGTCCATTGTTGCCACTGAGTCACTTGAAACCTGGTTTTCTCTGGATGCTTACAGAACCTGCTTAGGTCCATACTGGGCCTTTTTCTGGGGATGCTTTTTGGGAGGAGATGCATTCTTGTTTAGCAAAGAGGCCTAAGGATGCGGATAGGAGGTGGTAGCTCATGACTTTTCCATATTTTGGAGATTGTTTATTTGCTTCCCCTGCTGCCTCGCAAAAGTGAGAAGTAGACACAATTTAGTGCTCCTTGTCCAAAGTACTGAATCCAGCGCATAAAATATCTTGTAATATAATGAAACTTTGTCACTGTTAGTAGCCCATTACTGTGTGAGTTAAAGCATTTCTTAGCTGTCCTGAGATCAGCTAGGCCAGTCACAGATATCCATGATTAATAATGCTAGGAGGTACCTGTGCCTCTGAATGGCTGTCCATCTGTGTCCATGGTGATGTTGGTGATGAGCAACTGTTCACTGTCCTGTCTAAGCACACACTGCCCATGTTAAAAGCTCAGCTTTGTCCTTGAACAGTTTAGACTCTGAGCAACCTTCAGCTTTTCCTGATTTTGTCACCTGGAGCAATCTGGTAAAATCTAAGAACATGGCTCACCACTCCATGGTAAGAACACAGGAAAACAACCTAACTGCAATGTGAGCAAAAGATTTGTATTTTCAGCTTTGACCACCACCAAATATAGATGACAAGCACATGGCAGGGTTTTGGATGCCATTACCTATTTGAAGTGCACTGGAGGTGTAACCTCAGACCTAACAATAATCTGCACTACGAATGTGTGTTATAGTGATATTAGTAAGGATGAGAGAGATTCAGACAGTTCATTCAATGGCAGCAGAGTGCAAATGGTACAGCCACTCTAGATAAAAATAGCCTATAAGGGCAGCTACTCTTTGGCCCAGTGGTTGTATTGGCAGACTTTTTTTTTGAAGAAAGGAAGTTGATTTTTATACAGACTGTCCAGCCTAAGAGAACTCTGCTGTCTCTGGAAGTGAGTAGTAAGTTGTGAGCAGTACTACTCTTGCTGGGGTAGTACTAGGAAACACGAAGATTCAAGATACAGTGAAATCAGCAGTCCCTGTGGTGCTGTCCCTCACAGCCATATGATTAAATGTGTATGGCAGTACTGAATGAGTTACATTATGGAAAGCAAATGCACATTGGCAAGGGTTAAAGCAGTAGGAAGGGAGATTTCCTCTCAGCAGCATGGCTTCTCTGTGTCATGACTGTCCAGTTCAGAATGAGAAGACAATTGTGCCAACATTTTGTCTGTGTCAACAAGGTAGTAAAGGCTTCATGTGGTCTCTAGTATTTTCCACAGGGGCATGCAGGGCTGTAATTTCACACTGAATTGTTAAGATTCATACCACCAGCAACCACAGAAAGGAAACCAACATAGTAATGGGACTGCTAATCTTAGAGCAAGGATCACCTGGCCACAAAGATAAGAAAAATAAGACTCCATAAAAAATCATTTTCAGAGATCTCAACTATCCCAATCACCTGATTTGATTGAATTTCTTATCCAATGGTCACAGATCTGTCTTATCTTAGTAGAATTATTACTTTTATTTTTTCAGTGCCAGTTGTAAAGCTTAAACTCAGGGCCAGGAAACTGTCACGGAAGTTTTTTTCCTGAAGGGTGACACTGACTACCTCTTGAGCCATGTCATTACTACTGGGTTTTTTATGTTTAATTGGAGATAATGCTCTGAAGGAATTTCTTTCCTGGGATGCCTTCATTGCATGTGACAGAGTTAGGTGTTGTGATAAGAGTCAGTATGTGTGTATATATAGGTGTGGAACAGACATTTATGGCTTCTTACTAAACTCACTCTGAATATCCCCCTGATCTTACTCCTGTGAAATTCCTTCTTTTTCCCAAAAAAGACCTTGTCTTTGCTTCAGTGCTCTGAAGGAAAACCACCTGTCTTTCACTGAAAAGAAAGCTGATGATCCAGCAGGTAGACATGGTATGTGATGAACCTTCTTCTAGAAAATCAGGCCCATGGGGAGCACATTGCAGGCTGCGGTCCCTTGTTGAGGAAAACAGAATTTGTACCACAGCAGAGCCGGACAGGTCAGTCAGGTTGGGTCGGGGAGGCCAGGATATGTCTATGTCTGATGGTGCCAGAGGTTCCTTGCTCTGTTTCTGCTCACAGGTGAACGTCTAAGCCAGGTGCAGTGCTTTCCACAATGAGATATCCACTGCTGCTTTGTTGAGGAAAAGGAAAGGTTATGCTAGGGTTCTTGCAGAATATCTGGCAGAGATTGGGACTGTCCAACCACTTCCCCCTCCCCTCCCTTCCTAAATCTACTTTCCCCCTCATCTCCACATTATTCCCTGCTAACCATGGACTGAGAGTTTCCATTGGTGCTGTCTATGGGGATGTTCTAGAGCCTTCTAACCCCGTGCTCTTCCCAGGGCTGTTAGGAGTAAGTAGTCTTCCAAGGTATCTTGAGTTGTACAAAATTTCCAGTGGCATGACTCCCCAGCATTGGCACTGTTATTAATTCAAGTGACCTATTTCTTCAGAGCTTGGATGGGGTCTCCAAGCTACCCCAGATTTGTCTAGGGAGAGTTCTCCCAGTGGTCTGCCTACCCCATTCTACACTGTGTTCCGTGCTGGCCAGCAGCTCCTTCCAACCCACCTGCCAAGGTGCTGGCCAGAAATCCTATCTGAAGGCCGTGTGCATTGGTTTGCACACAGGCTGGTTGTTTTGTTGGGGTGTGTGGGCATTAGTTCCAACTGTTCATGTGGGGTCATCAGGAGAAGATAGGACATGGGTTGTCTATGTCTTTGGACACACAGGCACTTCCTTCCTCTTTCCCCTCGTGAATCTCTACACGAGATAGATGCTAGTACGACCTTTGTTAGTGCTTTGCACCCCAGGAATGTCTCCTTAACATGTACCCTCCTGGGTAGTTTTCCCTGCATTAGACTGAGCAGTAGCGGGAGTAGGCACTTCCCTCTGTGTATGCCTTTGCACTTCTGTCTTCCAAAATTACATGCCACCCTGGGAAGATGAAAACAAGGTTTTTTGGGCTTTCTTTTTGCCCTGTGAGTTCTGTTCTGACTTCCATTCCTTTTGCGACACAGAGGCCTGTGACCTGATTCAAAGGTACTACTCCTACTACTATGTGGGCAGATAACAGGCTACCAGCAAGGAATTTAAGGAATATAGATTAAGGAAGGTTGGATAGCTTATTGGCTGCCAAAAACAAGGAGTCAAAGAGCGGGAAGGTCCTCCAAAGGGCAACTATTCAAGGATTGTGTTTCCTAATAGGCAGTGCCAGGGGCTGCAACAATCGAAAATGATTTGGGGCCATGGATCAGAACTTTTTTATTCCACCAGAGAGAAGTCATTGTGTTCCAGGTTACTTTTTATTGAGATTAACAATAAGAACAGTAGAAACAAGAAGGCAGAGGATTAGTGAGTAACAGGATAGACAGGTATGTGGCAGGGACTGGTGCAATGGGGGGCTTAGCTCTGAAGCTCTGAGAAAAGCAATTAGGCAAGTTTCCATGCATACAGAAGCTTGTGGTCAGTGCATTTGTGGTGATGGCTGTTGCTCTGGTGTCAGTGTAGTTGGAAGATGGCGCAAGTGCCAGTGCCAGTGCAGCAGTGCCGGCGAAGCTAAGAGATCAGTCCCCAAAGGCATCCACACAGTGATTGCTCTCGGTCCTTCCATGATGCTGCATCCCCCCCCCACATTCTTCTACTGGTGTCTCCCCTATACACATCACACAGTATTCTGCCCTTGTATAGCCCTCTCCTGTGTGTATGTGTGTATGTGTACCTAAGGCTGGCTATCCCTTCTTTGGAAGGAGCAGCACCAAGCCAGTTGCCTTCACCTAAAGCCCCAGTGGCCTCCAGATGCTTCCGCTGAAATAGGAGGGCAGGGGCTGGGAGCTCCATGGGAGAGCCTCATACAGGCAGATGCAGCTAGCCCTTCCCAGCATGTGTTATGTGACTGCTGTAGGTCTGAAAAGAGAAGGACTGGCATGAGGCCAGAAAGAAGCTTTGGTTGGGAGGGGATGGAGCATGCTGTGTGGTAATGGTTGAGACTATTTGTGATTCCATGGTACCTTCTGGACCTGGCACCTTCCCAGGCAGCATAAGGTCTACACACTTGCAGTGTTAATGGCTGGCTATTGAGTGAGTAGGCCCACCTGGAGGCTTATAAGAGGAGAGATGACAAAGAGGCCCGTGAAGGGGTGAAGAGGAGTGAAGGCTGGTTCTGCAAGAACCTATTGCCCCAGAGGGGGAAGGCTGAGGAGAACATATAGAGGCCTTCCAGTGCTTGCTTGGCCAGGCTGAAACTCCAAGGGGCTGAGCAATGGGAGCAGGTGCTCAATAGGAGAGCTCTCACTATGGCCACATATAGCCAGTTTTTTATCCACCTTGACTGGGACTCTGGCACCAATCCAGGGGCATCAATTTAATGTAGTTGTGAGAAAAAAATGTGAGCAAGGTGGCTGCAGCAGAGTAAAAATTCTTGCTATTTTTCCTACATGTCCACTTGGGTGATACCTGGGTGTGCTCCAGCAGGCCACATCATTGAGAGCTTTGCAGGACCAGGCTCACCTGGTCACTTTCAGGGCTTGTTTGCTGGAGCACAGGGCCTCCATAGATCCAAAAGTGCTGTGGATACCCCCTGGGCATCTGCTACAGCTGCCCTTTGTTACTGTACATATGGTGTACATGTCCCCCACAATCATGAGAACCATCATCCCGTTTTCCCTCTAGGTGTGGGAAGAATCTCTTGGCAAAGTACAACCCATCCCCCTGGAGGCTTGCTGGTAGGAGACCAGAAAAAATTCTCCCACTTTTATATAGAGGAACTGAGGAGGATCATGGAATACACACACACACACACACACACACACACACACACACACACACACACACACACACACACACACACACACACGTGTGAAAGCGTACAGAAGGGAGCAAGGTGTTAGGCCCCTGACAACCTATCTGAGAGGCAGTGATGGGCCCAGGACTAGCTAGGAGGGGACATGTCAGAATTCAGCCAAAGCATGCCAAGTGAAATGCAGTTGGGTAGAGGTGGCTCTTAGGATATCTCATTTCACATGTGGGCAGTGAGCTGCTTTCAGCTGTGATGAATGTCAAACCTGGAGGAGTGTTGGATAGTGACCATGGAGACAGGGCCAAGATTACATTGGCACAGGTCCCTTTTCAGTGATTTTGCTTTCGAGGATGTCTGGGGAGGGAGGGAGCCTAGGGCATTGTGGCAATTGCAGAGAAAGCCCTGTGTGACTGTCTCCAAGCCAGACACAGTGTTAGTGTGTTGTGTGGGAACCAGTGTGCACACACACTCACCCAAGTGAGTGACCAATGCAGGTGCCTATTGGTCACACTGAGGCAGGTGGAGGGTCAGCTGATGTTTGCCAGCTGGGGCCATCTCCTGTGCACAGGTCTGAAAAGATGGGTGATGGCATGTGGGCAGCAAGAAGAGTGAGGGTGGGAGGGCGTGGCATGGGGTGGCTTCTGTTGGGGCTGTTTGTGGCCCTGTGGAAGCAGATGGGACTGGCACCTCCTCAGATAGCAACAGGGCACTGTATTGTTGATGGTAGGTGAGTGTGGCATGCCTGGGACTTGTGGGATGAGAGATGACAGTGAGGCCAGTATTGCCTCCCAGTGTCAAGTGACAAGCCAATCCACTTGAGGGATCTGTCCTTTGCCTTCTGTCCCCGTGGAGGCCTTCCACCTGCCCCAGAGGAGGAAGGATGATGGGTCTATATGGGACTCACAGTGCTGCGCTGGCAAGGGCACACTTCCATGGAGCTGAGTGATGGGAGCAATAACTCACCAGCTAATGCCACCAAGCCTCCTGTATTGTGTCTAAAATGAAACCTTTGTGTGTGACCAACAAACAGTACTGCCCAGCTTACCTCAAGTTCATACCCTCAAATGCTACCACTGAGGGATCGTACTCCATGTACCTTGAAAACCATGCCTGGTCTTGCTGTGTCTGATTCCACAGGCTTTAGAAAAGGAGGATAAGGACAGTACAAATCTTCCATGGGCCGAGCTTCCTTCTACTCTGCTGGTCCTCAGAGCTGACCTATGGGCAAAGGATGTCCATATTCCTGTCCAGTGATCTGGGCCAATATAACCTTGACCACATACAATGGGACCACATGTCTCTACACAGATCAAATGCCTGAATGTATGTAGGTGCACCCTGGAAAAGGCTCATCTTCTGTGTATATGCTTCCCAAGTGTGGAGTCATGATTTAGAGACTACAAGCACATCTGGTTCTGTGGCCCAATACAAGGGCCTGGCCCCAGTCTCTGGCCAGCACTCAGATGCCCTTTCCCTCTACCTTCCCTCTTCACTCATGCTGCCTGCACAGGCCAGAATGCCACCAGTCTCTCATGTCCCAACCATCACCCTCCTGCATCCACCACCCCACACAGCCAAACCAACTCCTACCTCTCTTACCTCAACCTCACCTGCGGGAAACATCCCTCTCGCTGTAGATCATGTCCTGGGATATCCATTCGCTCCCTGGCAAGCTCATTGCTGAAACAGGAGCTGCTCATCCACACCTGAGAAGGGAAAGGAAAAGAACTTGAGGTTGAGGGATAGTGTAGAGAGGAGAGAGGAACACAATCCAGAGACAAGAAGGGAAAACAGAGGGAAAGAAGACTAGAAATAACAAATAGTGAAATACAGGAGGTGGGGGAGAGAGCACTGGGGGGAGCAATCTACAATCCTACAAACACCCCAAGTCCCACTGGCAAGCAGGGTTGATGCTTCCACCATTGCCCCAGAATCCTCCTTTGAGACCAAATTGAAGGACACTCAGTCAGTCAGGTAAGGCCCACAAAAATCACTTGTCATGAGACAGGTCGGACACAAATGTTTTTCACTGGCTGCCCACACCCATCTTTATAGTCACAGAAAAATGGCATAAAAATCCAGATGGTCCATGCCTGAAAAATAAAGGTTCTTGGACCTTGCGTAGATGATAATAAAAGTAGAGAGGAGTATATGCTATTGATGATAGAGTCTGCTTCACCATCACAACCTGCGTGGTGGACCGTCTCCCCAACTCCACTCACCTCAACACAATGGGCACCTCTGCTGCACAGCAGTAGCTGCTGGGACCTGGATGGCACCTGCATCGTGGTAACAAGAAATGTTTCCCGGGGCTGGGAAGCACGAAAGAACCTTGAAGAATGATTTGTGTTACTGTCAATAAATGATAAACTGGCAAGCATCAAAAAGTAGCTTTTAAAGTTCTCCAAGTATGCATAGTTAAGGGAACATATGATAGGTGAAATATTACTGTTAAATAAGCAAGGGAAAACCCATTATGAAACCCTGTGGAGGCACACCCTTCTGCACCCCATGCTCCACCGTGGCTGGATGCTGGCCTGTGTGGCAGGCACAAGGTCAGAGCCCTTGGATGATTTTTCCCTGGAGGAGACCTCCACACCTAGCATCAATACCACAGACAGAGCAGGGGTTCTTCACAAACTTCAGCAGACACATTGCTGGTTTGCTTTTCAGTCAGAGGTACACCCCACTAGGATAAAGGGGGGATACAGCTGCCTAGAAAGAAGAAAGCAAGGCTCTGCTCTGGTTTAAACCACATGACCAGCTGTGTACTCTACTGTTAGGTTCTGGCCTTTGAGCCAAATAAATTCATCTGTTTTGGAAAAACCCAAGGTGGTTTATTTCCAGTAGTGGGGATGAAATCCAGTCCCCTCCCCCCTCATTTCAGGGAAGTACACATCCCCAGTCCAAGGGCACAATCCTGTCCACTCACTCCCACACAGTCGATGGTGGTAACTGCATTGGGATAACCATGCTCCTGTTTTGCACCCAGCTGGCCTGGTTTTAGGGTATACAGTCTCCTCAGCTCCATTCTGCACTACTGTGACAAAAACTTGAAAGCCCACACTGTTTTGAAATGTTACTTTCTGGCCAGCCACAACCCTGAATGCATCCCATGACAGCATCAGCATTCCAGTGCTAGCTAACATAAATACAAAAAGAAACTAAACTGACTAAATGGTTGAAACAAACAAGATAAAGTACATTTCAAATATCAGGATTCAAAACACAAAGCTTCCATTACTTGCAGATGACTTAGTAGCGAATCCTACTAGAATATCTACAGAAATGTAACTAGACTGCAGAAAATACAAATGTCCAAACTACAGAAAAACAGCACAGTGAATGACTTCCTTAACTTCAATTTTCTCATAATTGAAAAAAATCTGATTTAAAAGAAAATACGACTAAAATCAACATTACAAAACTTGTCCAGTCTAAAAGATGACTGGGGCATGATACTCCAGAGACCAAAGTGGAATAGTTAGCAAGATGGAAAAAATAAAAGCCAGAGGGAGCAAATGGGAATACAGAGAACTTTACATCTGAATGTCTTTCACAAAGACTCTTAAACAATTACTGTCAGTTAAAAAGCAGACAAACAGCCATGTACTGACAACCAAGGGGGTAGCCTGACCCTCCCTCACTGTGGGAGGGCTATTTGGTACCCAAAACTGAAAAGGAGTTTGCACATGTCAAAAATTAATTGCTAATCTTCTTCCTCAGCCACCTCCATAGTGAGAGAGTATTGTGTTCCTGCTTCGGAAGTTAAATGCTTCTCCAAGAGACGACTGGCTCTTGCTCTATCTTGATGCCTCCTGTGCCAAAGATCAAACACAGATGCAGACTAGCTGACAGAGTTGGGCACAGCTCAAATGACTAAGTCCAGGCTCCCCAAGGCCTTTGACAAGTTCAGGGTATGGACTCCTCCTCCAAAGTACTCTGGCTTAACCCTATTTCTCCCTAATCCAATCTAAGTCACGGCAATCCAAGTCACTGTTCTTTCTGGGTAACGTCTCTTTTGGAGGTATACTTCACCCTTGATGAAATATATTTCAATGAAGCCCATGTTAAAGCTGTACCTCATACCTCCACCTACAGCAGTCCCAACAATCCAGAAGATTCCTGGCGTGGACTCAAGGAACTTTGACTTCCTGTCACTCTAGGTTGGTGTGACCTTTTATAACCCTTCAGGTTTATGGAATCACAAACCTTATAATTCAAGCTTGACTGCTCAACGCAAGTTGCTCCTCATTGCTCTGTATGTTATCCCATGGTCTAGATGTACCATGTCCTCATTTCTTGTCACCTGCAGACACACACCTGAGTATTCCACTCTTTGGTTGATACTACAAATAAAGCTCCTATAAACATCTCGGAACAAATCCTAATGAGGCCATATTGCAATGTGGACAATTATTTAGGAGCAGAATTCCTATATTACATTCTAAGTGCACCAAAAGCTATTTCCAGAGTGACTTTCTGTACCATTTCCTATGCTCAAGAGAAATACTCATGTTCTATATTATTCTCTGCCAATAGAGAGATGATCACTCATTCATAGTGTCAGTCTGTGTCAGTTGGCACCTCTGCTTTGGGGCCTGTGACTACAAAGTACAACCTGGCAGAAGTGAGCCTGCTCAATTCCCAGCAGCTGGATAGCAAAGACAGAGAGGAGAGCCCCAGTATCGCCTTCATGGGCACACCTCAATAATTCAAGCCCTACACTTCAAGGATCCCACCCCCTTCTACTACCACCATTAGTCTTTGAGGGACACTCATCCCAGTTGAGCACCCTGTGATCTTAAGATGTAACTTCACTAATGCTACTGCTGCTACAGCTTTTTGTGTCCTCATCTAACATTCATATACCACATCTTATACAATATCTGTTTAAAAAAACCTTTGTCTTTTTATTAGTGCTGGGGCTCAAAGTCCAGACAATGTACACGCTAAGCAGGTTCTCCAGTGCTGAGCTCCAATTTCTGCCTTCTCAAGTCTGGCCTCAGCAAGTGCTGAGAACTTGAGTTCAATTATCAATACTAGGAAAAAGAAATTCTTATCTGTCATTTCTGCTTGTCTCAGACATATACTTGTTATTGCAAATAAGGGAAACCATGGGACCTATGTTTATTTGGGCCTGGGTTACTTCACTTAATATAATTTTTCCAATTCTTTCCACTTCCTAACAAATGGGGCAATGTCATTTTTTTCTCATAAAGACACAGAATTCCGTTGTGTATATGTACCACATTTTCTTGATCCATTCATCTACTGAGGGGCATCTGGATTGGTTCCATATCTCAGCTATGGAAAATAATACTGCAATAAACATAGTTGTGCTGGTAGCTTTAGTATGGTCTTGTTTGTGAACATTTGGTTAAATACCCAAAGGTGGGATTGTTGGTAGTGGTGGGAGGTAGGGGAGATGAGAAGGGATGGGAAGGGGAAACAAAGGAAGAGGCAAAAATGCTTGATAAAAAATGTACTCATTATCTTGCCCATGTAATTGTAACCACTCTGGGGATATTATCACAAGAAAAAAAGAAATTCTTATATGGTTTTGGTATACTTCTTCAGCCAGATAGATATGTAGATATAGACATATTGCCAAGAGGTTCCCTATAGTCTGTCTTTTTGCTAGCTCTCTGAAAGCAAACTAAGGCCCAATGCATTTTATTTTTCCCCAGTATGATTAATTCATGTTCTGTATATCCTTCTTAACAAGTATTAGTTTTCAGAGTTCTGGCTTCCCTCCATAGTCCCATGTGCCACTTGCAGTTCTATTTGCTGCATAGGCCATAGTTCGGGCTCATCCACTTCCACACACATTGTACCACCACTTGGAATAACCATCTATTTCTCACTGAATTATCGTCTCTTTTGATTTTTTTTAAAAAATCAATGAATATTATATTCTTCAATTGATTCTGAACTTTGAATTCTGTTCTACTCACTTACCTGACTTTCATTGTCCCAAGCACTTTGTAATATTTCTTTTTTTAATTGTGAAAATACCGTACAGCGGGCTTACAATTACATGGGCAAGGTTATGAGTACATCAATTATCAAGTATTGTTGCCTCCTCCTTTGTTTCCCCTTACCATCACTTTGTAACATTTCTTGAACTTGATCTTTTTCAAAATTATCCTGCCCATTCCAGATCCTATACACATCTATAGAATGTTTAAAAATTGATTCATAAATTTCTATTCAAAAAAGCCTGCTAGGACATGGTTAAATAAACTGCCACACTGGCAGCTCTGAACATTCACTACATGAACATAGACTCTTATGATATCATAAGGCAGAGCCAGTCTGTGAGCAGCTGCTACATTTGAGATCCCAGTGATGACACTTGCTATGTGTTGCCGAGCTGACTGATGGTTAGTAGCCCATGAAAGCCTCAGATTGGGCCTAGTCCCCAGACAACCAAGACTAGATCAAAAGGCTGGGGCTTTTTGTCCAGAGAAACAGAAGCCAAGGCCGTGTTGATGATCAGTGGCTCACATCACTGCTCATACCTACATAATGAAGCCACTGTGAAAACCAAAAGCACAAAGTTCAGCCCAACTCTGAAGTTAGCTGGAAGTCCCTTGTGGGAAAGGGGTGAGGTTGAGGAAGGCTTGCAAGAGACAACCACAGTCTTCCTAAGAAAGTTGCATCAGCGGGGAGCTAGTGGCTGAAACCTGTAATCCTAACGAGCTACTCAGGAGACAGATCTGAGAATCGTAGTTCAACGCCAGCATGGGCCATAAAAGTCTGTGAGATTCCTGTCTCCAATCAACCACCAAAAACCAGAAGTGGTGTTTTAGTTAAAGTGGTAGCTCTTGTGCAAAAGAGGTCAGGGACAGAGTTCAGGCCCCACAACGAACAGTAATAAAGCCAGATCACAAAGGCAGCAGGGCCACCTAGTGGTAGAAATAAATACCTCAGAACTCGCAATGCTGGGCAGACTACCTCAAATGAGGGCAAGTCCTAAAAAGACCTATAAGAGGCCCTATACTTAAAACATATGGTGACCCTTGACAACTAAAGATCATAAAAAACATAAGCAGAAGAGAGCTAGGTGCCAGGCCCACGCCTGTAATCCTAACTACTCAGGAGGCTGAGATATAAGAATCATGGCTCAAAGCCATCCCAGGAAGGAAAGTCTGAGACTCCTATATAAAATTTACCATCAGAAAAATCTAAAAGGAGAGCTGTGCCTCAAGTGATATAGTGTTAACCTTGAACAACAAATCTAAGAGAGATTGCCCAGGCCCTGAGTTCAAGCCCTAGTACTGGCACACATAGGTATAAACACAAACACACACACACACACACACACACACACACACACACACACACACACACACACACACACAAACCACAAGGCCACATTCCCATGCCAATCATGCAGCTGCTCTGACGCAGTTTTAGGAGTGGGTTCCTGAGCTAGTAGTCACTCATACCTGTGTGTGACTTGCCAACCTGCTACTGTGTAATTTCTCTTATAGGGACACTAGCCACAGCATAGGGACCAATTTTTCCCTGCTTCTACCCCTTCCACCCAGTCCCAGCACATGCTCCATCTCATAAGCACAGGCTTCTCCTTTCACAGAAGGTTCTAATTGATGCCCCCAAACTGCAAACCTCCCACCCCCAAGGAAAGGAAGAAGAAGAAAAATCTGCTTTTTCTCCAAACTCCATGGGATTTCTTTGTTTGGGGAGTATCTAGGACTCAACACTATATCTCCTTGGCTGGCAGGGAAGTGCTCTGCTCAAGCAGTCCTCTTGCCTCAGCCTCCCAAGCTGCTGGGAAATTCAGGTACATCACCTGAAAATGGAAACATTCTTTTTCATTTCGCTTCTTTGTGCTGTGAAAAGAATCACATGCGATCTGAACTCAGGGCTACACACATGTTAGTTGCATGCCCTGGCTGCCCTCAAGCTCAAAGTGATTCTGGTGAGACTAAATATAGTAGATTTGCCTTACCCATGAGATAAGTAAAACATTGGAATGGAGCACAAATCTACTAAGTTCAAGGCTGACTGATAACAAATATGATATGGTGGGGCTACACAAGGAGACAGGCATAACGCACTGAGGTTTCCAAGATACTAGCTCCCCACTGTGAGCCACAAAGCTGTAGTACAACAAGTGAAGCACAGGAGAATCTTCCCTCCACGGAAGTGTCTTCCCAAGGAGCTTCCAGAGACCAGAGACACCACAAGGTGTACTCCCTCTGCCTCCTTGAGAGCCCAGTCAAACCAGGATGCACTTCATTAGTGCAGGATGTGATCCTGCCAGCTCATCACAGCAGAAGCAGTACTCTGCTCCTGTGTTCATCCTGCCACTGATGCAGGACAGCTACCCGGGGAGGTGTATCTCATCATCTGAGGAAACCTCTTCACCTGGGGGAGGTCTCATTGCCCTGGGAGGGTCTTGACACCTGGGAGTCTCCATTTGAAGAAGCATACCTTTGTGTTATTTTGGTGCCAGGACCAAACGATTTGCTAGTTCATTGGAGAACGAGCTTCCAGACTTTTCTGTCCTGATTGGTTTTAAAACACTATCATAAAAACACAATCATTAGATCCTCTGATCTCAGTATCCTGAGTAGCTTGGATTATGGGAGGTGTTACTAGAACCAAACAGAAACCCTATCCTCAATGAAGGCAACAGTTCAGTATAAAAGCCAGCTCAGTATAAAATCTGAGTTCCTGCTCAGTCCTGGAGGACATACAGGCACCCCACTCAGAGCCTAGAATGGGACCCAGGGGCAAACATAAGATGATGCTGCACATGGCCACATAAGGACCAGCCATGCTCACAACAGGGACCTTGGGTGTAGAAATAGTTGCAAAGGACTCAAGAAGGAAGTGGAAATTTCAGCTAGCTGAGGAAGCCTATGCTACTTTGGCCATAGTGGCAGCTCCTTCTGCCTGTTGCACAGTGCTATGTAGCAGACACTGGGCACACCAGCATGCCATCTACTCAACCGGGCTGGTCCCCATGGGCACAAAGGGCCTATCTGCTTCCTAACAGGAAACAAGACCCAGAGGTTTCTCATCACGTGTGAGAATTGACTCTCACCGAAAAGAGGAGGAAGCCCCCAGCAACAGCCTGCTGAGAAAGCCTATGTGAGCCTGTTCTGCAAGTGGAGTTCAAAGGGGAATGCTGTCCCAGACTGCACCCTCTGAGCTCTAAAGGCAAAAAGAAAATCAAGGGGTATTGCCAAGAGATAGAGAACTGTAGGCAGCTCTGACATGGGGAAAAGGCAGATATATGAGCAAGTGGTGAACAACATAAATAAGGACTGTTCAGCTCTATAAGAGTCTCAATTTCCCAGAACAGCAGGAAAGAGAACCAGAAAGCTGGAGGTCTATAACCCTGAGCACACACAAATTCAGTGGGCCTGGGCCCTGCTCAAGGGCTCATCTGGAAGGGTGAATCCTCCACCTCACTGAGACCCAGGCACAGCAGTTAAGATGGGAGGTGACCTGTCTGCAGAGTACAGCAGAAGGGCAAGCAGAATTTAAGCTGGAGAAGATAAGCTGTGGCCCCCAAAAGGATGAGACAGCAGGCAGAATGGATGGGTAATGAGAACAGCCCTGTGCTGTATCACAACACCAGCACTTAGGGGCAAACCACCCAACAGTTTCAGCCTGCAACCCACTCTATATCCCTCTAACTACCTGCTATGAATCAGCAACAGTCTGCTACAGGGGCCGGCATGAGTCAAGAATCTCCACCGTGATGAAATTCTTTTGTCCAAAATGATAGTTTGATCCCCAGTGATTATCAATGCTAAAAGGAATGACTGTCTCCCAGCACACACAGTCTTGAACAGCACAGGACAGACACTGCTCACTGCTGTGGGAGTTTTCAACAAAGGTGCTAAGACTTGAACAAATTGCATAACTCAGCACTATTTCCCTCCCACTGTCAGGATAGGCAGTGTGGAACAAAGGCCCCTGCCCCATTCAGAGAGAGAAAAACCCTCCAGATGAGGTGATCAGGCTGCCAGGCAAGGCAGAAACATGGTGGATGCTGGTTGCCAAAGAGCAGTCATGAGGGCAGTGGCTCAGCCACATGAGGGGAGGGGAGACGAGGGTGGCAGCCCACCCACCTGAGGGGAGAGTAGGGGAGGGAAGGGTGGCAACCCACCCACATGAAGCTCAAGCTCAGGGTCTGGTCCAATATCTTCCCTCTCCACAGCTTCACCAGCAGCTTCTGAAAAGATAACAACTACAGACCCCTCATCACAGACCAAATAAATACTATGTAAGCTGATTGTGAAAATGACCAAGCCAAGTTTCCTGATCTTTGAAGCCATACTGCATGGCCCCTCCAGGCTCCTCGACATAGGCGAACATTCTCCTCCTGCAGTGGGTTCAGCTTCCAATACACCCTGAGCAGCCACAGTATCTCAGACTTCATGTTTCTCATGACAACTGCATCCTGCTCCTTCCTACAGGCACAGCTTCTGCTTCAGGTCCTGTGCAAGGCATGGATAAAAAGACAGGTACAGTGAGCTCTAGGAGACAGGAAAATCACCTCTACAAATGGCGAAGCCAGGAGACTGAAATCTGAGCATTGCAACTTGCATGAAGTCAAAAGTGAAGGTATGGCTCAAGTAATAGAGCACTAGCCTTGAGCAACAAAGCTAAGCAAGAGCAAGAGGCCCTGAATTGAAGCACCAATATCAGTCTATGCACATGCACACACATGTGGGCACATGCATCCATTCATGCGTGCAAGCACGTGCGCGCACACACACACACACACACACAAAGAAACACTGACTTGTGGACATAATCACTTTACACTGGGCCTGCAATGGCCCCATCATAGAGACCTAAGAGCCACAATACACCACTGAGCTTGGAAAAGCTGTGGAGGAGGGGCAGAACTGGAATCTCTACTCTCACTCCATGATCCACAAGGCCCAGACAGAGTCTCTTTCAGCCACGGAGAAGTGAGGAAGCAAAGGGCAAGTCCTGGATTCTCAGAGGACAGGAGTAGTTGCTGGTCAGCCAAGCCCAACAATACTGCTCTCTCCCTGAAAGCCTTCATGAAAGCTGTCCATTCACGCTATCCTAGAGTCAGTAGTATTGCACATGTCTCTGGATATTGAGATGTCTTGCAGGAATAAGAATATCTACTCCAAAGGAACTTAGCAAGACAAAATTTACTCTGTAGAGCACATGGGCAGCAAAGATGGCACTGAGAGGGGGTTGAGTGGGCAGAGCCTAATTTACTGTAGAACACATGGGCAGCAAAGATGGGGCTGAGAGGGGGTTGAGTGGGCAGAGCCTAATTTACTGTAGAGCACATGGGCAGCCAAGATGGCGCTGGGAGAGAGTAGAGTGGGCAGAGCCCAATTCATTTTCCAGTCAGTGCCTAACCAGCCCGTTAAGGCTCAGGTGCATGATAGGGTGTGACCTTGACAGTGATTGGTTCCTCTTCCTCCCTTGCCATGCCACCGGCCCTTTTTAGCTTTAAAAAGGGCTGCTCTCTGTTAATAAAGGAGTTTTCTACCTGCTGGATTTTGGCTCACCACTGTGTCTGATTGTCTCCTGGGCAGAGGGAGGCTGGGGAACGGGCGAGCGCTGCACTTACCTTTCCTCAGACCCCATCCGTCTTTCATGGGATGGACGAAGTCCAAACATTATTCCTGCAGAAGGGTGTGACATCAACCAAAAATTTGACAAACAAGTACACACAGCACACACTGCTCCCTTTAATTCCCAAAGCCAAGAGGCTTTGCCCATGTGCTCAGACTGTCTGAGCTCATATACAGAATGTGCAAAAGGATGTGAATGAACAGAGTGTCACAAACATTCAAGGGTCTTTGAACAGAATTCTTAAAGTGCAGCAGGCAAAAGATATAACCAAAATGTAATCAACAAAGGCCAAGGGACCAGGCCAACAAAGTTTCAAAAAATGTCTCACAAGATTGGCAGAAAGGAACCAATCTACTATTGATGGAAAAGAACCTTTTCTCACACTAGGAAACATGTTCAAGTCTGACTCAGAATAAGGCCTCATGTCATATCCAAGATGCTCCAGACACAAACCAAGGAATGTTTAATGAGAACACCCATGCGACTGCAGCCCCATGGAGGGAAGGGTGAACCAGACCTTGAAGAGACTCAAGGGAACATAGCTGCAAAAGAAGTTACACCAAGCCATTCTCCCTCTCTCTCCTACGAAGACAACTTTTTTTGTTTTTATAAAAGAAAAAAAAAAAGCTCTGGAATGGGAAGGTGGCTCAGTAGTTGAGTGCATGCATGAGGCCCTGGATTCAATTCCCCAGGACCACATAAACATAAAAGAAAGCCAGAAGTGGTGCTGTGGCTCAAGTGGAAAAGTATTAGCCTTGAGCTGAAGAGCTGAGGGACAGTGCCCAGGCCCTGAGTTTAGGCCTGACAAAAAAAAAGAAAGAAAAGAAAAAAAAAGCAAAAAAGAAAAGATCTTATTACAAAGCCCAGTCTGTATCTTACAACCCTCCTGCTCATCCCAAGTTTTAAGATTACAGGTATGTATCACCATACTTAGCTGGACCACAGTTTTTTTTGGTAATACTGGGATTAACAAAACAACAACCCATTAAGCTTGCTAGGATTGTGCTGCAGGGCCGCAGCTTTTAAAAGCACCCTGGGGATTCGTTCACTGCCACTCCCGGCATATACTCCTGCGGAAGACAAACTCACAGAATTTTGGGCTCTATCACACTTGCTCACTTAACTCAGGACCTCCTAGAGACATTACCAGAAGATTTAGTATAGCCACTGGGCTATAGTAGCAATTCCCCATAAGAGAGAACACTGGGCACTCTTTAGAGGCACTTCTGTTTGCCACAGAGGAGCAGTAGCTTGTGCCTTTCACTGACACATGGTAGGTTGAAGCCAGGGGTACTGCTGAACACCTCAGAGTTCACAAGCAAAATCACAGAATCCTCAGAGCAATGTAACAGTGGGAGCTCAGGCCACTGTGGGCCAATAGCCAGCATCTCCTCCATCCCTCCACTTATGCGTGATCTTTTGTTTCTTTAGTCCTCCTAAATCCAACACATCTAAGTCTCCCTCACTGTTATCCAGGGAATTCTAATTCTACACTTCACCTTCAACAGCCTTCAGCTGCCACTTCCATGCCAAGTCTAAGCCTCTGGCAGAGTAAGGTAGACCCTACCCCACAGGAATGAAAGGTGTGTCAGGAGACCAGGTACACCTGCTCCATCTATCTAGGGCACCAACTATATCCCAAAGAAATTGCACATTTTTTCTCTTTACAAATGCCAAAGAATGATAGAGTATGTGCTTCCAATTCTACCGCAAAGGGTCTAAAAGGAGGAAGAAGGACAAAGAAGAAGGAAGCACAAGGCAAAGGGAAGAAGGCAACACACCCATTCACACTTGGATCCCAGCTTCTGCAGACCAGTCCTGTCCTCTATTTCTCGCTGCCACTCAGGGAGCTCCATGGGAAAAGAAAGAATGACATGCTGGAAGGACACAGCCAAAGCCAGGCATCCAACAGGTCACAGCCAAAGCCAGGCACCCGGCCAACAGTCCTGTGGTCATGAGAGTCCCTCTCTGATACAGCACTAGGTATCTGGTGCCAACCGCCAGAATGCTTGACAATATACAGCAAGGAACAGCACCGTCCAATTCAGGTTCCAGAATCCCCTGGATCTACCAGCTAGACCACAAATCCTCAGATATTTGCATTAACTAAAGACTTTTTTAGATCAAGGTTATCAATTTCTTTTTTTTTGGGGGGGGGGTCTGGTTGTAGGGCTTGAACTCTGGGCCTGGGCGCTGTCCCTCAGATCTTCAGCTCAAGGCAAGCGCTCTACCACTGAGCCACCTTCCCAGCACCAAGGTTACCAATTTCTTAAGTGACCAGTAATCACACAACTGTCAATTATCACTCATAGAAATATTTTAACACCAAAAAGAATATAGAGGACCTCTCCTCAGTAGACAGGGCTTGTTGAGAAGGGTAGTATACAATATAGAGCTCTAAGGAACACTAACTCCATCACTAAGCAGGCCAGTTCACAGAAACCTCCTCTGTTCCCTTGCTCATCTGCATTAGGACATCACTGCAGAATGGCTCCAGACATGGAGGGGAAGGAGATAAGAAGAGGAGTTGAAGACAAAGCCAGGGAGAGGTCTGGTAGAGCAGTCATTGCAGAGGTATGCAGGACAGCACAGGTTCCCTCCCCTCCTTCAGGCCCAGAGACCTAGTCTCAACTGGGACTGAGCCCACCCACCCCACCCCCAGCCCTAGAATCTGGACTCCTCCAGGGGGCCTTCCCACTTTGTAAGCATTCCCAAGAACTTGAAGTTAAACAGAACTTAAATCAGGGCAAACACGTAGATGGAATCACTGCACAGTACACAAATGGCTCCAAAGGCTGATGTGGTGAAAATCCCAGTCCTGTTTCTCCACCTGGTTTTCTCACAGTGCTGATGGGGACCTATGATTACAACATATCCTCCTAATGAAAGAGAAAGACACACTGATGCTCCTCCTCCCAGTCTGTCCAAGAACGTCATCAGCATCCACTAGTCCATGAGTGGGAGCACAATGTTGAGCACTCAACCAAGAGGAAAGCAGTCACTAAGAGAGGATACGCACCAGGAGGCGAGCACTCACTCACCATTAAAAGGACACTCATGAGGAAAAGAGCACTCACCAGGGTGAGGAATCCTTTGTAACAATGATTTACAGGATTCCCTGGCCTCCTACAATCACCCCAAATATGTCAGCATACCAGGATGAGAACTGGAGGACAGATAGCTGCCTCAATGACATAGTATGGGAACAAGCCCTACATAGGCCAAATTGTCTCCCTAGACATCACCCTTACCAGCCTATCCTTCTGGGCTGCTTACCTGAGCTATTCAGGATTTGACCAGGCCTCTCTATGCCCAGGTATCTACCACTCACCTCACAAGGCACATACAGTTCACCTGCCTGTTCTGCTGCTACTGCATCTGAAGAGAACTTCTGGAACAGAAGTAGAAAAGTCCTTCCACTGTCTAAGAAATGAAGTTCAAGTCCTCATGTTGGAAAAGATGGTAGTGTTTATCCCCAAGTTTTCCATGGCCAACATCTTTCTCGAAGGCAAAGAAAGTTCAGAGCCAACCTCCCACACCCCATCAACTGTTGCAGACAACAGAGTTTTGCATAAACTCTTCCCCTAAACCCCCTGTGAGCCCACAGGCACAATCTGCAGTTATTTGAGCCAGAACTGTTTCCAAAGAGAAATGGGGCATATGAGCATGCCACCAAGTCCATGTGAGAGCTGGCCTGCACCCAAGCACAGAACGAGCCTGGTGGCACAACCCCCACAGGAACACCCACAAAAAGTATGGCCTCTGCGAATCAGAAACAAGACATGCAAAGGCAGGACAAGGGCAGCGGTTAAACATGAACAATAGCCAGTCCACCACTCCTTCTGACTTACAGCTACATATCCACAATCAACAAGCCTCAAAAAAAACTAAACCTCAGATGAAGATTAAGGTAATTCTAGAACATAGGGAAGACTTCAAGATTCAGGCATTGGAACAGTGAAATGTTCCAAATCCAACAACGATCAAAGCAAAGGAATCCCTGCTTCTGACTCACTGAATGGTATTAACACTTAAGTGGTATGACATCCTAAAAATGGCCACAACAAAGAAAAAATTGACACAAATATCAATCTTTGCGAGAAAAGTGATCTTTGTTATCGCTGTTGAGGTTAAAGGCAAACTTGCATGCCTAATTTATGGCTCTGTCTTAAAAGAAATGGAAAAAGCCAATCTAGAGCATAATTCAAGCTCAAAGCAGGCTAAAGAGAGGTAGAAGTAGAGAAGAAAGAAGAGAGCTAAGCTCAGATGTATAAGATCTTGCAGCCATTGTAGGATCTGGTTATTCCTTCTGGCTTTGTCTGATAAATTAATGAAAACAATCAGAAAGCAAAAGAAGGTAGGCTAATCAGCAAGCTTAGAGTAAAATACAAAGAATCTCGTCCTAAAATCTTCTTTCACAAGGAAATTTCAAAAGATTTTAAAAATTGGACTCCTTTGAGTATGATAGCTCATTCCTGTAATCTGATGTCCTTGGAAGATATAGGTAGAAGGAAGGGGGAAGTGAGAACCTATCAGAAAAATAAAGCAAAAAGAGCCAAGGTGGAAGGTGTGGCTCAGAGATTGAAGTGCCTGTATACCAAGAGCAATGCCCTGGGTTCAAACCCCAGTACTGCCAAAAATTAAAATAAATGAGCCAGGCACCCCATAATCCAAGCACTCGGGAAGAAGATGCAGGAGGACAGCTAGTCCAAAGCCCAGCCTAAAGCACACAGCAAGACCTGTTCTCAAGGTACTTAAGAGAAAAATGTTTATTTACCTCTGAATTCCCATTTAACAAGGGCTATAGCATCAGTTCCCTATACACAACACAAAGAAATAAATGGGGTGGGAAGAGAGGATGGACACATGAATACATGTATGTGGTCAGAGGCAACTGAACTCTGTCACCCTACCCCCACTTCTAAGCCTAAATCCATTCAGTTGTCAAGACCGGATGAGAAGCAAATTTTCAGTCCTCCCCTCCTACATAATGTTGACACCTGCCTGGGGTAACCCACCAGAACATAACACTGTGCATGTTAAAATTCTGGGAACCTGATGCCTTCAGTCTAGCAACAAAGTGCCAGGGCAGGCTGCACACCCACTTCATCAACTTACAGGCATTTTGGCTGCTCCTGTCCACTGCCAACTACCAAGGCATTTCCTCAGCAACACACTTGGAGTTAGGCACAGGGCCCCTCTAACATGGCAAAGAAATGAGCCCAATGTGGCAGGGACCTCAGGAGGACAGTTAGTTGAAGGATGGCTTGGGCTTGATTGAGACACTGTTTCATTTCTCACAAAATAAAACAAAATGTCCTTTCGAGAAGACATCTACACATTGCTAGGAAGCCTGCCACCCAAAAGCCTGGCCACACCAGTACCCTCATGAGTCTACCTACTAGAGAGAAGCTCCTAGTGGGCCACCCTGAGCCCCAAGGGAAACCCTTCAAGGTGGAGTGCACAGCTCAGAACATGCTGAGCCTCTAAGGGGGGGGGGATTGCAAATGGCAGGTTGTCTGGGCAGACCAGTTCTACGGGCAGAGTGCCGGACATATTCTGGGTGAGGGGCCAAGAGCCAGCTGGCTGAGGCTGGGAAAATCCCCGGGCGAGGGGCCAAAGGTTGGCCAGCCCTGGTGATAAGGAGGTCAGGTGCCAAGTGCCACACAGGGCCTCAAGGCAACCTGGACAGAGGGGCTGGGGTCCACATAGGGTCTTGGGCCACCCAGGGTGAGTGGCCCAGGGCTGGCGGGCAGGATCTGCAGGCATATCGAGATGAGTAGCCAGGGCCAACAGGGGTCCCTGGGCAGCTGTAATGAGGGGCTGAGGGCTGGGCCAGGGTCTCAGGCAGCCGGGACAAGGTGACAGGGTTCCCAGAAAATCCATGAGGATGTGCGCAGGTCCAGCACGTCTCAGGAACAGCCATGCTAGGTCCAACAGTCAGCCTTTTACTTTCCTTCCCAGGACCAGTACTCTCTGCATGCACATGCCATGTTATCCATGTACACTCCACTATGTGTCAATCCTCCACTGCATACACATGCCATGTTCTCTGTATACAGTCCACTATGTGTCAATACTCCACTGCATGTACATGTTGTGTTCTCCATGGACAGTCCACTCTGTGTAAATACTCTACTGTGTGCACCTGCTGTATTCCCATGTACAGTCCACAGTGTGTAAATACTACACTGCATTCACAAGCTGTGTTCTCCATGTACAATCCACTGTGTGTAAACACTCCACTATGTGCACAAATTGTGTTCCCTGTGTACAGTCCATTGTATGTAAATACTCCACTGTGTGCACATGCTGTGTTCCCATGTACAGTCCACTATGTGTAAATAGTCCACTGTGTGTGCATGCCATGTTCTCTGTGTACAGCCCACTATGTGTCAGTACCCTACTGTGTGCACATGTTGTAAATCCCATAGTGTGGAAATACTCCACTGCATATTCATGTGGTATTCTCTGTGTACAATCACCTGCCAAGAGGTCCTTAAGTTGCTTCTGGCTTCTTTGAATATGGTGCACAATGATTTATGAACATAGGTGGGTCTGTCCCTACCTTCTTCTGTTGGCATACACTTGAGAACTAGAGGTGTGTACCATCTCCCCGCGCCACCATTTGGGGACCAAGCCACTGCTCTGTAAACCTCTGAGACACTCTAAGCACATCACCTCTTAGAATATAGCACAATTAGTCCTTTTCATTTTTGTCACTTTAATAAGTTTGAAATTTATTTTGATCCACTTTTTCCTAATCACCAGTGTTGGGCATCTTCTCCTTGTACCTTTCATGATATCCACAGGGCCTTTTGTGACCCTGGATGCATTTTGCCCAATTTTGACAATGTGTGTTATTGTTACCTTCAAATAGTTTTACAGAAGAGTTTTGATTTAACGTGTCCATTTATGTGCACAGCATATCTTGTACAAGCATTCTCCCTCCACCAGTTTCACTTCCTCCAAATATCCCAAACCCACCTATATCATTCAATTTCCAAGTTCCATTTTCACATACATATATTGAGACTGATATGTGCATCCTCCCACCATTCTTCTCTCTATTCACTTCCCCTACCATTAGTATCCACATGCTCTAGTCAAGACACATTTCAGTTTCCTGATATTCATTTTTATTAAACTATTAGCTTTTTGATGGGGTTATGCCATGGAATCTCACTCCAGCCTATGCCATACTTTAGTCAGTTTGGTATGGCATACACACACCCACATCCACACACACACATATATATTTATATATATGTTTATGCTCTAGATATATGTCATGCTAGCTTATTCCATACTTTAGTCAGTTTGGTATGACCAGTATGTTTGTGTTAGGTATAAGATCCACATGTGTTCCATGGACTAGTGGCTCATGCCCATAATTCTAGTCACTTGGGAGACTGAGGACTGATTCTAGTTCAAAGCCAGTCAGGCAAGAAAATCTGTAATATTTTATCTCCAATTAACCAAGCAAAAGCTAGGAATGGAGCTGTAGCTCAAGTGGTAGAGGGCTATCCTTCAGTGAAAACACTAATGGACAGCACCCTGAGTTCTAGACCCTGTACTGGCAACAAAAAAAAAGTTAAAAAGATTTGCATATGAGAGGCGACATGAGCTCCTTATCTTTCTGAGCTTGGTTGCTTCACTTCAGATCCATCCACTGCCCAGCAACAACAAAAAATTCTTCTCTGTCTGTCTGTCTGTCTGTCTGTCTGTCTGTCTGTCTGTCTGTCTGTCTGTCTGTCTCTGTCTTTCTCTGTCTCTCTGTTTGTGTGTGTGTGTGGGGGGGGGTGTAATGGTCCCGGGGCTTACTCAAGGCCTGGATACTATCCCTGAGCTTTTATGCACAAGATTAGCATTCTACCACTTGACTCATCTCTATTTCTGGCTTTTTAGTGGTTAATTGAAGAAAAGAGTCTCACTGAGTTTCCTGCCCAGGCTACCTTTGAATCACAAGCAGCATCAGATCTCAGCCTCCTGACTAGCTAGTATTTCAGATGTGAGCATCAGAACCCAGAAGAAGTATGTATGGTTTTACTTTGTCTTTTTTATTTTTTTTTTACAGGAGTCTAAAGTTCCCTGAGTCTTATAAAAGGCTTTACATTCAGACTCTTGACCATTGTTGGAACTTTTAAGACTTTGGAGAGTCTTAAGATTTTGCCTTTTGAGAGGAACATGATCCTGAAGGGTCCAGGGGCAGAATGTTATACCCTTAAAATGAAATGTCCCCCACCAGCTCATATTTTCAAGGCATACTGCCCAACTGATGCTGCTATTTTGTGAGAGTATGGAAACTTTGGGAGGGTAGACTGGCTGAAGGAAGTAGGTTAAGGGGGGGACTTTGAAGGTTATACAGGGTCTCCAGTTCCCTCTCCTTTCTCTGCTTCCTGGCCTTCGTGATGTGGGCTGCTCTACTCTACCCCACCCTCAACCATGATGAACTAACAGCTCTAATCCCATAAGCCAAAACAGACAATTCCTTCCTTTGTTCCTGCGAAGTATTTGGCTATAACTATACAAAAATGACCAATGCAGCTATCTCAGCAATACATGATGATTGGGCTTCCAAAAGATGATACTGACAGATCCAAATGCTGACTTTGTTTTTTTTACTCTAGCTCAAAGCTTCTCAAGTTTTACAGACCACAGGAATTTCCTAGGGATGCTATAAAGTATAAATTCATATTTAGCAGCTCTAAGGCAGGCCTGAAGTTCTGCTGGTCAACAAATCATCCTTGGAGGAGGAAGGTATTAGCTTACTTCTGAATTCAAATTTGAAATAGAAGTAGAATGGCAGCCATATTTCAGCATCTTAGACAACCCAGCTTTATCAGATATCAAAACAAGATTTTGGAGGATCTATGTATCTTGTCTGTCCCCACTAGCTCCTTTATATAATTTGGATTACTGATAGAATTATAGATCTATACAGAATTCTGCTTCGAAGGTGTTTCTGAAAACCAGTACCTCCAGCTAAAAACATTGTTAGTTCCTTGCTTACATAGTCCTTCTTCCTCCTTCTCCTTCTTCTCCTTTTCCTCCTCCTGCTCTAGCCCCTTCTCCTCCTCCTCCTCCTCCTCCTCCTCCTCCTCCTGCTCCTCCTCCTCCTCCTCCTCCTCCTCCTCCTCCTCCTCCTCCTCCTCCTCCTCCTCCACCTCCTCCTCCTCCTCCTCCTCCTCTTCCTCCTCCTCCTCCTCTTCCTCCTTCTTTTCTATTTTTATTTTTTGGTTGGTTGTGGGGCTTTACCTTTTTTTTCAAGGTGGTATTCTAACACTTGAGCCATACTTCGTTTTCTGTTTTTTTTTTTTTATGGTTAATTGGAGATAAGAGATTCATGGACTTGTCTGCACAAGCTGGCTTCGAACTGCAATCCTCAGATCTCAGCCTCCTAAGTAGCTAGGAATACAGGCTTGACCACTGGGTCCCACTATTACTGTAAATAGGTCTTTAAGAAGAGATTGCCCTACTAAAACCCCAACTTTTAGCTCAGTGCTTATCACTAAAGCACCAGGTTAGGAGAACAGACTCAGGACACTCTTCCTGGACTGACAGACCTAGCTCTTCCTCTTAGAACACTCATGCCACTGAACATGGGGAAATGAAGGCATGCATGCCATTAAGGAGATACATGGATTACACAAGCACGTCACAAGGGCAACTGGCACTTAGTAGGCACTGTTTAAGATTGAGCTGCAATAACGAGTAAAAATAAACAGTATCATATCCACTTGATCTTGTGACATATCTTGTTTGTCATATATTAATTTGTGGAATTTTTATGTTCTTTTTGCCTGTCCTTGTGTTTCAACTCAGGATCTGGGTGCTGTCCCTGAGCTTTTGTGCTCAAGACTAGTGCTCTACCACTTGAGCCACAACTCCATTTTTGGCTTTTTGTGGTTAATCGGAGATAAGAATCTCATGGCCATTCCTGCATGGGCTAGCTTTGAACCTTAAACCTCAGATCTCAGCCTACTTTGTAACTAGGATTACAGGAATGTGTCACAGGCACCTAACCATTTATATAATTTTAACACATTAAAAATATTTGCCTTGAGCAAAGACACACAAACAAGAAATTGTTCATCCAGACAATAAATAATTACAGAATGAAAGGTGACTTTCAAGGTAATGAAGCTGCTCTTCTTTGGCTTCACCAAGATGTAATCGAAAGGAGTAATTACTGAGAGTTGAACTTTCAATTGAATTAAATTCTAAGTCTATCTGAAGATTATGGCACCCAGGGTTGAATGTAGGGCCTTGGCACTGTCCCTAAGCTTTTCAGTATAAGACTTGAGAAATGGCTCCCTTGGGGCATTTTTGGTGGTTGATTGGAAATGAGAGTCTCAGATACTTTCTGCCATTGGCTGGCTTTGAAATAAAATCCTTAGATCTCAGCTTCCTGAATAGCTATGACTATAGGCATGAGGCACTGGTACTTGGCAATTTTACATTATATTTAATGAAACTCTTGAAACTCAAAGCATTTTACATTGTGTGTACAGTTTAGCTTCACTGTACATCCATTGGTGGTAATAACCACTGGGATATGTATATAATATTACATATATATTTTGTACATTATGGGGATGTGTGTATTTACTTATTAGTATTACTAAAGATCATTTTCACATCTTGAGTTATTTGATGTTTGCAAAATTAATCACATCAAGCAGTGTTTTAAATAACTCATGCTAATGCAGTCTGATTGTATTTCATGAATGTATTTAAGATTGCAACCTCTTAGCAGATAAATGATCAGTAAAATATGTGAGACCTCTTATTATAAGGTCTACAGTAAATTCAGAAAAATGTGACTAGATAATATCAGCAAGAGACAACTTATCTCCATTTCAGTGATCCTAAATCTGTTCTCAATCCTGAAGCAAATAGCATGGGTTTACTTACAGTTATAATGGTCCTTTGTGATTTGGAAATTAAGATGCGATGCTCATAGGACAAGACCTAATAACTTGTATGCTAACTTTGCTGGAAGGAGAATAGGAATAAAGTGGGGAAGTGGTCTGAGTCCAGAAGTCCAATGGGAAGACAATAGCCTCTTCTCTTAAGTGGATGGTTTTATGGTGGTACAGTGGCAGAGACAACATTGGCTTACCACTGTGCTTCACAATGTATGGTCTCTTGTATAGATATTAATGTTGTTGAAAAAAGAATTTTCAGGCTGTCATGTAGCTCAGTGGCAAAGTGATTGTCTAGGAAGCACAATGTCCTGGGTTCAATTCCAACTACCAAAAAGAACAGACCAAAAAAAGAATCTTCTGTTGGCAGTGGTAGTTCACACCTGTGGTTCCACCTACTTAGGAGGCTGAGATCTGATGATCAAGGTTTGAGTCATGAGGTTATTATCTCCAATCAACCAGCAAAAAGCTAATAGTAGGGGTGTGGATCGAGTGGTAGAATGTAAAACTTGACAAAAAAAAAAAAGCCAAGCAGGAATGAGAGGACCTGAGTTCAAGCCTCAGCTTCAACACAATTAAAAAAAAAAATCTTCAGAATCCGGGCACTGGTGGCACACACCTGTAATACTAGCTACTCAGGAGCCTGACATCTGAGGATCGAGATTTGAAGTAGGCTGGTCATAAAAGTCCCTGTGAGATTCTTATCTCCAATTAGACCCTAAAAACTGGAAGTGGAGTTGTGGCTCAAGTGGTAGAACACTAACATTGAGCACAAAGAGGCCCAGGGACAGTGCTCAGGCTCTATAATCAAGCCCCAAAACAGAAACAAAAACAAATCTTCAGAAAATTTAAGATGACTCTGTCTCTATTAAGCCTGACTGAAAAGTATGTGATTGATGATGAATGACACTAATTACATTTAATTATAATACTTCTGATGAGGGTTTATTCTGTGATGGCACTGTGCTGATCACTGTATATAAATTATTTAATTCCAACATAAAAGTAGCCCTTGGAGGTAGGGACTGTAATGTCTCCTTTTTACAGATGAGAAAACAAGGCCCAGAAATATGTGTCCAAAATCACAGAATGTGCTCGCTTCGGCAGCACATATACTAAAATTGGAACGATACAGAGAAGATTAGCATGGCCCCTGTGCAAAATCACAGAGTTAATGGGTGGCAGGATCAGGGCTTAAATCTTGATCTGGGTACAAAGTACATTTCCTCCTTAAGTTGTGGTAAAAATATTTATTATTTTTCACAATGTGAAAATGTGTAAGTCAGTGACATTTAGCAATTCACAATTTTGTGTTACTATTGCATGATTTCTAGATTATTTTTGTTTCCCCTAAAGAAGACCTATTAAGGAGTAATTCTCCAACATTATATTGCCTCTAACTCCTGGTAGCACTAATCTACTCTGTCCCTACAGATTTGACTATTCTACAGATATTTTATATCAGTGGAATCATACAATAAATGGCCTTTTATCTCTGCCTTCTTTTAGTTAGTACAGTGTTTGCAAAGTTAGCTTATATCAGTGCATGCATCAAACCCTTTTGTCCAACCAGGAGGCAGTGGCTCACTCCTGTAATCTTACTCAGAAGGCTGAGATCTGAAGAACACAGTTCAAAGCCAGCTGGGGCAGGAAAGTCTATGAGATTCTTATCTCCAATTAACCACCAGAAACCATGAGTGCCAGTATGGCTCATTCTGGTAGAGCACTAATCTTGAGGGTAAAAAGCTCATGACAGCACTCAGGTCCTGCATTCAAGCCCTGCAACAACAAAAAGCAAGCAAACAAGAAAACAAACAAATAAACTGAAAAGTACCTTCTGGCCATATAATCTTTTTTTCCCGCTATATTTTATTGTTAAGTGTATTTAGTGACAAGAAGGGAGGTAGGGAGTTTCCCAAGTGAGTTAAGTTGGACGTTCGATACAATTCAGGATCTAGGTTTTCTCCATATTTATAGTTGCAATACAGGTTTAGTTAGAGAGAAGAGTTTTTCCCAGAGTTGTCTGCCAAGGCTGGTTTTCAACCATGATCCTGACATCTCAGACTTCTCAGTAGTTAGGATGCTAGGCATACCACCTGTACTCAGCTTCAATTTCTTTTTAGGTGTAAGAAAGGATTACCCTTAATTTTCCCCTCCAATCTGCTCTGCCAGATATTCAAGGCAACCTATTCTTCAGCAGTTGCTGGCAAAGGAATGAAAATACAATGAATCATGTAAGATTAATGAAGGTTGAGGCTAGAAGGGGCCCCATTTCCCCTGTGTCCTACAGTCACCTGATGCCTGAACAAAATCCAAAATGTAAGGGAAAGTGATGGCTGTAAGATGGGGCAGCCACCAGTTGTGTGGGCAAGATTCCCCTTTATTTCTGAGCTCAGGCCTTAACTGGATATCTGAAATGACAAACAAAACCATCCAAATCACCAACTTCAACATGCACAAGATGGAGCTCATGGTCCCTTCCCACTGTTGTATTTAGTTGTGACGAACATTCCCATTTCAGATGTCCATGCCAGCAAAAGAATTTTCACATCAGTTTTATCATCCATACCAAGCACTGTCCAAGTCCTGCTGATCTAGTCACTCTTACTTATATCTACTGCTACCATCTTAAATCCAAGTGACCTCATCAGTTCTTCCCTGGATACTCCAGTCTAGATTTTCACAGCACAGCTAGAGTGCGCCTTTCAAATATAAATTAGTTGTGTTTAAGACACTGCTCCTGGAATGAGGACTAAAATTTGGTCTTTGTTCAATCATTCTCGTCCCAGTCACACTGCTTTCCTTTGAGCTTAATAAGGTTTACACTTCATCCCACCTCAAGACATCTGCATCTGCCCCTTGTCACCTTTCCCATTCACCTTAACCTTCATTTCCAAAGGAAAGCTTTCCCACACATAATCATGGTCAGACCCTTGCACTAGGAGTCACATCATTAAGGTCAGATCCTTGCACTATAAGTCACATCCTCATGGCCAGATCCTTGCTCTGGGAGTCACGTCCTCATGGTCACATTCTTGCACCAGGAGTCATGTCCTCATGGCCGGACCCTTACACTGGGAGTCACATCCTAGTGACCAGATCCTTGCACTTGGAGTCATGTCCTCATGGCCATTTCCTTGCACTAGGAGTCATGTCTTCAGGTTAGACACTTGCACTGGGAGTTAGAAGAGGACTCTGTCTTTCTTTTTTCTCAGTATGCAGAATGAGATCTAAGCTTCATAACAAGAAGTAGCTGGTGCCTCCTCAACCACACACTAAATGCCAAGTACAGGGCTGTTGAATGGCTAAGTGAATGAGTAACCTTCACAGAAGTCTAGCGGACAAGAACATACCCCAAGCTCCAGGGGGTTACAGGATGGCTGCGTACAATGGGTCTGCAGCCCAGGTCACCTGTGCCCATCTGCAGTGGCTCTGCCCCTGGCCCGACTCTCACAAACAGGCCGTGGGTGGGGCACGGAGGTCCCATGATGTAACAGCCTCCCAGCATGTGATTGGGCTCTAGGGCACGCAGGCTGGGGAATGGGCGTGTCTCTGTGTGCTGATTGGCTGTCTCGCTGCGATTGGGCAGGCAGTGGTAGTGGCAGCGCAGAGAGGGACTAGAACAGGCCTGGCAGGGAGGGCAGAGGCAGCCAGCATGGGTCCTCACCATAGGCTCCCCTGAGCCTTGCTTGGTTGGACTGCCCATGGTGGGCCCATAGTAACCTCGGCAGGATAAGGGCACCCTGGGGTGCCCTATGGTTGCCATCTGCACCGCAATGCAGGAGAGCTTCGGCTGGGTGGTGGCCAACTGCTTCCACCAGCTGCTGGAGGAAGAGTGGGACCCATTCAATCTCTTGGGCTAGGCCAAGCTCTGGTACCAGCAGCAGCTGCAGCGCCTCATGCATGACCAGGTGGTAGTGACGGCTCCTGGTGGCTGGGGTGGCCGAGTGCGGCCAGTCCGGAATCTCAGTCGCCAGGCTGGGCATGGGCGGCTGTTGCAGGGAGTCCCAGAAGGAGCTCAAGAGCAACCCAGCGCCTGGAGTGCCATGGCCAGACTGCCCTGGCTGGGTATGCAGGTAGTAGAGGAGTGGCGTGGGGCTCAAAGCCACCTGGCCAGCAGCCTGTACCCTCCACGCAAGTCTGTGGCACTGTGCACAGCAAGGGTGGGCGCCCTGGAGGCATTGCAAGGGTCAAGAGCATTCATGGCCGCGAAGATTGCGCCTCAGGTGGCCCTGGAGTTAGGCAAAGTTCGGGGGTCATGGGGCCTGTGCACAAGTCCAGAGCGGGCTGGTGCTGCCGTCACCACCATCCCAGCCAGTGCACAGTGTGGAAGGGGACCGGCAAAAAGGGAAGGGGGTGACCTGGAAAGGGGGAAAAGTGGAGGGTGTGGCGCGGGGACATGAAGGGTGCAGGAGGCGAGAGGCAGAGGACATGGGCAGTTCTCCAGCTGGTGCTGGCCTGGCAACACTTGCAGTCCTGAATCACCCCTGATTGCTCTAAAAGGGCATTCCTAACCCTTTTACCTCGAAGCTTCTAGATGTCTCCTGCCTCATCAGACCACAGCCTGGTGCAGGAAGGGGAAGGGCGCCTCAGAAAGCACTTCTACCTTACCAGCCCTGGCCTATGGCGCCTGCACCTGCCTCCCCCTTCTTCCCGATTGCTGAGTGAGGTGTGCTATTGTCATGAGGTTACATGTGTAGTTGTCACTTTTGTGAGTGTTGAGGTTAGTTGTTACTGTTTTGAGTAGTGAGGTGAGGTGTGCAGTACTCATTGCTCAAACTGTTCTGAGTGTTGAGGTTAGGTCTGTGGTTATCACTGTTGTGATTACTGAGGTTAGATGTGTAGTTGTCACTGCAATGAATGTTGAAATTAGGTGTGTGGTTGCCAATGTTATGAATATTAAGGTTAGGTATGCGGTTGTCAGGGTTCTGGGTGTTGAGGTGAGGTGTCCAGTTGTCACTGTTGTGAGTACTGAGGTTTGATGTGCAGTTGTTGCTGTTGTTAGTGTTGAGGTTAAGTGTATAGTTGTCACTGTCCTGAGTATGGAGGTTAGGTGTGCCGTTGTCACTGTTCAGACTGTTCTCAGTGTTTACATTAGGTGTGTGGTTGTCACTGTTATGAGTATTGAGGCTAGTTGTAAGGTTGTCACTGTTCTGAGTATTGAGGTGAGGTATGCAGTAGTCACTCTTCAGACTGTTCTGAGTGTTGAAGATAGGTATGTGTTTGTCACTGTTCTGAGTACTGAGGTTAGATGTGCAGTTGTCACTGTTCGGAGTGTTGAGGTTCGGTGTGTCTTTGTCACTCTTCTGAATATTGAGGTTAGATGTGAAGTTGTCACTGTTCTGAGTGTTGAAGTTAGGTGTTTGGTGTCAGTGTTAGGAGTATTAAGGTTAGGTGAGCTGCTGTCACTTTTCTGAGTGTTGAGGTTAAGTGTGTAGTTATCACTGTTCTGAGTATTGTGGTTAGGTGTGCAGTTGTCACTGTTCTGAGTACTGAGGTTATGTGGAAGTTGTCACTATTCTGAGTACTGAGGTTAGGTATGTGGTTGTCACTGTTTTGAGAATTGATTTTAGGTGTGCATTTGTCACTGTTCTGAATGTTGTGGTTTAGTGTATAGTTGGCACTGTTCTTAGTACTGAGGTTAGGTGTGTAGCTGTCACTATTCTGAGTATTGAAATTAGGTGTGCAGTCGTCACTGTTCTGAGTGTTGAGATTAGGTGTGTAGTTGTCACTGTTCTGAGTATTGAGGTTATATGAGTAGTTGTTGCAGTTCTTAGTAATGAGGTTAGGTGTGCATTTGCCACTATTCTGACTCTTCTGAATATTGATGTTAGGTGTGCAGTTGTACTTCTTCTGATTATTGAGGTTAGGTGTGTGGTTGTCACTTTTATGAGTGTTGAGGTTAGGTGTGTAGTTGTCACTCTTCTGAGTATTGAGGTTAGGTGTGTAGTTGTCACTGTTCTTAGTACTGAGGTTAAGTATGTAGTTGTCACTCTTCTGAATGATGCGGTATGGTGTGCTGTTGTGTGTTCTGAGTATTGAAGTTAGCAGTGTGGTTGTCAATGATCTGAGTATTGAGGTTAGGTGTGCAGTTTTCACTGTTCTGAGTACTGATCTTAGGTGTGTAGTTGTCACTGTTCTGAATACCGAGGTTAGGTGTGCACTTGTCACTAATCTGAGTATTGAGCTTAGGTATGTAGTCACTGTTCTGAGTACTGAGGTTAGATATGCAATTGTCACTTTTCTGAGTATTTACATTAGCTGTGTGTTGGCACTGTCCTGAATATTTAAGTTAGGTGTGTAGTTGTCACTTTTCTGAGTACTGTGGTTAGATGTGTAGTTGTCACTATTCTGAGTACTAAGGTTAGGTGTGTGGTTGTCACTATTCTGAGTATTGAGGTTAGGTGTGTGGTTATCACTGTTCTTAATGTTGAGTTTAGGTGTGCAGTTGTCATTGTTTTGAGTACTGAGGTTAGGTGTGTGGTTGTCACTGTTCTGAGTACTGAAGTTATTTGTGCTGTTGTCACTATTCTGAGTATTGAGGTTAGGTGTGTAGTTATCACCGTTCTGAGTACTGAGGTTAGGTATGTAGTTGTCACCATTCTGAGTACTGAGGTCAGGTGTGTGGTTGTCACTGTTGTGAATGTTGAGGTTAGGTGTGTAGTTATCACCATTCTGAGTGCTGAGGTTAGATATATAGTTGTCACCATTCTGAGTACTGAGGTTAGGTGTGTGGTTCTCACTGTTGTGAGTGTTGAGGTTAAGTGGTTTATTTGTCACTGTCCTGAGTATTGATGTGAGGTGTGCAGTTGTCACTGTTCTCACTGCTCTGAGTATTGAGGTTATGTGTGTTGTCACTGTTCTGACTGTTCTGAGTGTTGAGGTTAGATATGTGGTTGTGAATGTTCTGAGTACTGAGGTTAGGTATGTAGTTGGCATTGTTCATAGTAGTGAGGTTAGGTGTGCAGTTCACCCTGTTCTGATTGTTCTGAGTGTTGAGGTTAGGTGTGTAGTTGTTGCTCTTTTTACTGTTCTGGGTATTCAGGTTAGGTGTATAATTGTTACTGTTCTGAGTATTGAGGTCAGGTTTGTAGTTGTCACTATTATGAGTAGTGATGTTATATGTGTAGTTGTCATCATTAGCAGAGCTTATTTGGCCTGTTCCTGGCTTGGTCAATACTTGTGCACTGCTTCTGGGAAGCAGAGTCTCATGCTTCTTCACCTAGGTCCTCTGGAGGCTGAGATGGAATCTAGGTTTGAATACAGCCTGGCAGTAAAGTCCAGGAGACTCCTACCTCCAGTTAACCATGGTGAGGCTGTGGTTCAATGGTGGAGTGCCAACCCTGAGCCTGAAGTCTTGAGATACAGAGCTCAGGCCTGAGCATGCACACAAACATGTGTGTGTGTGCAGACACACACACAAAGTGTGAGTTCCAGCCCTATCAGAAAATTTTAAGAACTGGCACCTTGACTTGTGCAAATCACCAATCTGCCTTTATCTGTGTAAAGTTGATTTGCTACTTGAGAATCAGAAGTCAGTAAAATAAATATGCTGAAAACCAAATGCTATTCCATATGTCAGTAAGTGGATGACCTTATTTAAACAAATGAGATAATAAACTTTTCACCTTACTTTTTCTCAAATTAGACAAATACAAAGTTAAACGAGGCAAACCTTCTCCATTTATTTACTTATCTATGTATTTTTGGCTGTAATATTTGGAACTGAGGGCCTCATTATTTTTCAGACATAGATTTCTCCCTATGCTTCCTACATAGCTGAGATTAGAATTGTGTGCCATCATGACTTCATGTCTAGCTTCATTTTTTTTAAACAAATGAAAATGTTGTGTCCTTTAGAAGAGTGTGATACTGCAGCTAGTACTGCTAATAATCTGACTTTTCACTGTTTTATAATTTAAAATTATATTTTTGTCATGTTTTTTCTTATCATATTGTGGATCAAACATGGGCCTCAAGCAAGCCAAGCCAGAGGACTTTACCAATGAACTTCAGTCCTACCCTGAGTTGGAAATTTTAAACCTGTATGACATTGGATGAAGACACTTTATTTTTCCTGCTGTCAGCAATGTGAATTTATATGCACAAATTTAATTACATAAATGCATAGTGCTGTTGCTTTTTTCAAAACTTAAGTGATATAAAACTGGGATGCAGTTTTACTTCCTGCTTGACATTGTAATCCAGTGCACTTACCAATTTATCTGTTCATTTAGAGTCTAGGCAATCTGGCTTTTGAGATCTATATTTAAAAATCTTGAGTTAATTTTATAGTTAGAATATCATTGTAGTTCTTTTTCAAGTGCATAATAGCAGCAAGCACATTATTAATTTCCATTCATGTAGTTACTGTACTAAAATTATTTATAATGAGTGTTAAAGATCTTCACAAATTCCTGTTAGCCCTGTTATGAAGGTCTGTGTTTTTCTATACTCAAACATTTTAAATTTAGTCTGGATATTGAATGAATGCTTAGAATAAAGAAATGTCGAGCACTTCAGAATATGCTTTTTGACATACACCGGAAACATTAATCCTCCAAATGTGGAAATCAGAAGCTTGCCCAATGGAAATGGAGGTTTTAATGTAACCACTGTCCAAATCTGTACACAAACCTTCGAGGGGACCTTTGCTCAGTATATTCTTGAACCATCAGAGGTTGTTTCAGCTTGCTTTCCTCAGCTTTCAGAGCCTAGGAAACACTTTGAGCCAAAATGAATCTATTTTATGAGAACTCTTGCTAGAAAATTTACTGTATTCTTTTTCTTCTCTAGGCTTGTGTTTAGATCATTGATCAAAATCCTTATACCAGCCTTTAATTGGAAAGGTCTGGTGAAATGTAAGGTTTGCATCACCTACTTCAAACTGCTGTTCCAGCATGGAAAAGCAAGGTGGATTCAATTGCACTCTTGACCTCTTTCAACTGATTTCTGGGGGAAAATGTCTGTCACTATTAGCTTTGGTCTTTGGAAATTTAGAGAGAGAATGCAATGTTTTCAGGATATTTATTATTATCCTAATAAGTAGCCAATTCTATTTAACACTTTTCCATCTACATACAGAAATGATGGAAGTGACTTTACTATAAAGCAAGTTTAATCGATATAGTTAAAAGTGGGGTAGCAGAAAGAAGATAGAATAAGCACTGAAGTAATTCTGTAGTTGAATGGTGATACTATAATAGTAAAACTCAAACGCTTATCGGTTACAAATAGAAAATCTAAAGCAAATCTTTTAATTTTTCAGTTTGTTAACTATATTTATTTAGGTGCCAGTTCTAGAGCTTGAATCCAAGGCCTGGTTCTGTCTCTTAGCTTTTTCTTTTTGCTTAAGGCTACTGCTCTACCACTTGAAGCCACAGCTCCACTTCTGGTTTTCTAGGAGATAATGTAACATTTATGCCCAGGTTGGCTTTGAACTGTGATCTTCAGATCCCAGCCTTATAAGTAGCTAGGACTACAGGAATGAGCCACCAGTTCCCAGCTTCAACTTGTTAATTTTTTTGGGGGGGGAAGGTGGCTCAGTGGTAGAGCACTTGCCTTGCATGCCTGAGGAATATATATACATACACACATAATATCTACATGTGTGTATGTAGAAGTGGCTGTGCCATTTGTGGGGCTTCCAAGAGTGGTGTTAGGAAGACATGGTTTGTGGCATTCATTTTGGTTTTGTTTGTGACTAATTTTGGTGATGATAGTTTATACATAAGTCTTAGAGTAAGATATTTTTGTGTGTGCAGGGTTTGGGGCTTGAACTTAGGGCCTGGGTACTGACCCTGAGCTTTTGTGCTTAAGGCTAGCACTTTACTTGAACCATGTATGTCTTCACTTCTGGCTTTTGAGAGATAAGAGTCTTATTGATTTCCCTGCCCATCCCATTTACAATTTTCTTTTTTTGAAAAGAAATGCCAAAGTACTGATGATTAATTTTGTTTTTCATATAAAAGACTATTCCAAATAAATTCTCTACATTGGTTTTTTACCCTCTAACGAAATCCAAAACAATTTTAAAACAGAAATCTTTTTTCTGATTTAAAATTATATTATTTTCCAATTTTCTTTATTAGCATTTAATATAGTTTTGAGAAAAAAAAGAAATTATTTTTAACCTATCAAAATCCCTTAGGGAAATTGGACTAGACATCAAAATACAGGAAAAAAAATCACGCCACATTATGAATTGTTAGAATATAGTCCAAAGGGTAATAATGTTTCAAATAGGTTTTATTGAGATTAAGTGATTACATGAAATTCACAAATTTCTAACTATTGTGGAATAGTAATACTTAGTTAAAGTCATATACACATTTTAACCTTCACAATGCAAAATTTTTTCCAAGTCTTTCCATTTCCTAACAAATGGGACAATGTCATAAGATTATTTCTTTGTTGCTTTGTATGTATCTCCCCCACAGTATAACCCCTGCTTTCAATGTATTTGATGTGGTATAATTTGTGGGGGGGAAGGGGAAAACAAGTCGTTTAAATAAGGATACAGGTGGGCCCGTTGCAACAGTGAGAAGTACAAGTTGTCATGTCGAAACTTTGCAACTTTGGTGGGGGTGGAGAATTGGGTGGGGGGATGGGGGAGGCTGGGAAGGGATGGGAAGGGTAAACAATGGAGGAAGCTACAATGCTTGATAAGAAATGTACTCACTATCTTGCCCATGTAATTCTAACCCCTCTGTACCTTATTTTTACAATAAAAAAGAAAAAAAAAAGAAAGTGTGTGAGATCCTTATCTCTAACCACCAAAAACCTGGAAATGGAGTTGTGTTTAAAGTTGTAGAATCCTAGCTTTGGGAAAAAATACCTCAGGGGCAGTAGCTAGGCCCTGAGTTCAGGCCCAGGACCTGCAAATACAAATGAAAAGAAAAACATCTTGTTCATAAAGTAAAAGAGCACATATCTGTAGCCAACTGATATTTGACAAAGGACCCAAAAGACACACACTGGAGAAAAAAAAAAAACTCTCCAATAAATGGTGTTAGGAAAACGGGTCATCCATTTAGGATACTGAAAATGGGCCTTTCGTCACCTTCTAAAAACAAAAACAGAAACAAAAACCCCAATAGGTACAGAGAGCTCAAAATGAGAACTGAAGTTTTAAATCTACTACAGAAAAATATAAGAAAACTTATGAAACACAGGCAATTATTTTCTGAATAGGACTCCAGAGAATGTTTATGGGTTAATGGGACAGTATCAAATTAAGTTTTTCAAAGCAAAAGAAGTGACCAGAATCAAGAGTCAACTCAAATAATAAGAGAATAATCTTTGCCAGCTATCCAACAAATAAAAGATTGATATCCATACTATACAGAGGACTGAAAATAGACATAAAAAACCCACAAATAATGTAATTACATAGTTTAAAGAAGAAGAAAGGGATGGCTAATAAAGTCATCAGGAAATGTCCAACAGCCTTAGTTATAATAAAGAACATGCAAATTAAAACTGCAATAAGATTCCATCTACTTCAGTTAGAATGACAACCACCAAGAAAATGCTGGCAACATGTATTAGAAAAGGAATCTTTATTGTCTTTTTGTGGGAATGTAAACTAGTGTAATCATTATGGATATCAGCCTAAAAATAAACCCTCCCAAAGACTCCACTATACTAGTATGAGGCAAATGCCAATAGAATAAATCAATATACCAGAAAGATGTCAGAATAACTCATGTTTATTACAGCATTGTGTACAATAGCCAAATAATGGAATCAGACAGCTGGAATCTTCTTTTTTATTTTGGTCAGTCGTGGGCCTTGAACTCTGGGCTTGGGTGCTGTCCCTCAGCTCTTCAGCTTAGGGCAAGTGCTCTACCGCTTGAGCCACAGCATCACTTCTGGTTTTCTAGTGGTTTATTGGAGATCAGAGTCTCACGGAATTTCCTGCCTGGCTGGCTTTGAACCATGATCCTCAGATCTCAGCCTCCTCAGTAGCTAGGATTACAGGCATGAGCCGCCGGCACCCAGCATTGGAATCTTCTTGAATGATAAAGAAGAAGTGGTATTGATGCACCATGGAATGTTACACAGCCATGAAGGAAAATGAAATCAAGTCGCTTTCAGAAAAATGGATATAATTAGAAGACATCATAATGAGCTAAGCTAAACAACAACAAAAAAAAACCCACAAGATATATGTTTTTTTCTCCTATATAAAAGCTAGACCTAAAAATCATATGTATTTGTAGACATGATTCTACTTTTATTATTATGGGCAGACATACAATTTGAGTCTACAAGTCTATTTAAGAGGAGAAGGGGAAGGGGAAAAGAATGAATAATATTGAAATACATTGTAACTATATATGAAAATTACATGAAAGCTGTTGATCAATATCAAGTTGGGGGAGAGAGAGAGGCTAGGGTGGAGTACTAGTAAGAGGGTTGACTAACTAAGGGGAAATAGAATGAATATGGTTTAAGTAGAATTTTGTCAAACCTGTTGAAATTGTTTTGAGAAGAGGGAGGGTAACATTATGTGGAAATATCACAACTATAACTTTTTTATGATATTTTTTTTAAATGCCAGGGACTTGTTGCTTAAATATATAGTCCTAGCTACTTAGGAGGTTGAGATCTGAGAACTAAAGTTTGAAACCAGCTCAGGCAGATGAACCTGAGATAGATATTCTGATCTCTAGTTAAACAGTAAAAAAAAAAAAAAGGCTGGAAGTGAAGGTATACCTCCAGTGGTAGAGCGCCAGCCTTGAGAGAAAAAGCTGACAGAGGGGAGAGAGAGAGAGAGAGAGAGAGAGACCCTGAGCTCAAGACTCAGGAACCTGTACAACAAAAGAAAAAGCAAAACCAAAGTGGAAGTTAATCAAAATTTATGGCAAAAAGAAACTGTGAGATTAAAAGAATGGTTAGTAATTTTTCTTTGTTGATCATGGGGCCTGAACCCTTAGCCTAGGCTCTGTCCCTCAGCTATTCAGCTCTAGGCTAGTATTCTTCCATTTGAGCCAAAACACCACTTCCAACTTTTTCTTCTTATGTGGTGCTGAGTAATCGAGCCCAGGGCCTCATGCATGCTAGACAAGGACTCTACCAATTAGTTAATTTCCCAATCCCTGTTACTAATTATTAAAGAGATGTACAGAGGGGTCACCATTTCATAAGCAGATAATGAATATATTTCTTTGGTGGCAATTTCACCCCTTCCTTTGCTCTCTCCATTTCCCTCTCCCATCTCTACCTACAAATTGTATAGTTGTACAGTTCATTTTCCTGATAGTGTCTACTGAGTATCACTGCTGCATTTGTTTACCCTTGGTTCTTCCATTTCTTTGCCTCCTCTTACCCCCCAAAGACAGTTAAAGGAACAAACACACAAAAAACAAGAAATAAAGACCAAAAAGAAAAAAAAAAACAACACCATCTTCATCAACAATGGAAAAAATATTAAAAACTTGTTGCCATTTACTGTCATTCATGTTGATAAATATTATTTTACAGGTTCACTGGCACAGAGCCATTCATTCCACCTTTGGGTCCCTTCCTTAAGAGTACATCCTTTAATTGTAAGGGTCTTTTCAAACTGATTGCAGTTTCTACGTGTTTAAAACACACAATATTTAAGTTGAGATGTATTTTATTAATGCAGCTTAATTTATATGTACTTTAAAACCTTAAAAAGCCATCATGGAAAACTTATTTTTCTGCACTAGGATGAAAAAAATGCTGGATTCTGTATATGACTGTAATATTTTCCCAGCAATATTGGGAATTGAGCTTGGCTTGTTAGACCAAGCCTGTGTCACTTGAGCCATACATCCAATTCTACATTTTAACAGTTTACTAAAAGTAATATTTCTTTGTCTGGGCCTTCATAAAATGTAATGTTCAAGTAGTATTAATGTCAATACAGAAAGGAAAAGAATGAGGTCATGTGAATTAAAATTCAAATTTTCGTTGTGCTGTATTTCGTCTGTAGATGGTATATTAAAATGAAATAGAATATAAATTAATTCAAAGTCTTGTTTTGCTGGATTAGTTATTACCAGCTTATTTATAATCATATGTGATCCTTTTTTTAAAATTTATTTCTACCTTATTGCCATTTTCTGAGTTTGTTCGGTGGTCTTTTTCTTCCTCTTGGGAGTACTAGGTTTGAACTCAGGGCCCTTGCACTAGCCATGCAGAGGCTCAATCACTTGAGATATGTACCCAATCCTTTTTCATTATTTTTTGAATAAAGTAGCTTTTTACCCAGGCTAGCCTGACCACAGCCTGCCATGTAATAGCTCCCATGTCTGTATAGTTCTTGTGGCAGGTGTAAACACTACACCAGCATTTTGTTGGTCTCTTACCCCAACCACACTCTGTGGTGCCAGGCCCAACATAGTCTTATTTTTATTGGGAGTATTTTTAATGCTTGTAGTTTAAGAATATTTATGTTTGAGGCTGAGAATGTGCCTTAATGTTAGAGTACTCTCCTAGCAAGCATGAAGCCCTGTGTTGGATTACTTAGTATCACATAAACAGAAAAGGCCAGAAGTGGCACTGTATTTCAAGTGATAGAGTACTAGCCTTGAGTAAAAGAAGCTCAGGAGAAGTGCCAGGCCCTGAGTTCAAGTCCCAAGACTGACAAAAAGAAAAAAGAAAAAAAGAATATTGATGGCATGCTCACTCTTTCATTTTTTCTGTCTCTCTTTCTGTCTCTCATGCTGATCATGGTGCTTGAACTCAGGACCTGGTCATGTAAGCCCAGTGCTCTACCATTTGAGCTAATGCACTAAAGCTAGTGCTTTACCACTTTGAGCCACAGCTCCATTTCTGATTTTCTGGTGATTAACTGGAGATAAGACTCTCACATACTTTCCTGCCTAGGCTTGCTTTGGACTGTGATTCTTGATTTCAGCCTCCTGAGTAGCTAGGAATATAGGCATGAGCCACTGGTGCCTGGCCTATATCCCATTCTTAATTTTAGATTTATTATGGAAATTTCTATTATAAAAGAACTTTTCACATTGTGGAAATTTATATGGATAAGAAATTCATTTTGGTGTGGCAGCTATATGTGTACAGAACTCCTTGAAAAGCAAACCCTTAAGAAATAAGACACTAAACTTGATCTCAGTGACTCCCACTTGTAATCTCTAAAGACTTGGGAGGATCATGGTTTGAGGCTATCTGGGAGAAAAGACTGAATATCAACAAGCCAGGTTGGGGGTATACATCGATAATCTCAGCTATGCAGAAAGCATAAGTAGGAAAATCTTGCTTCAATGCAATGCTCTTAAGTTCAAACCCTAATACTGCTTTTATTGGAAAAAGAAGAAATAGGTCATTGTTTTTTTGTGAGCTTATGTTTGTAAAAGCATTGGTGTAATTCATTCATATCACTGCAGAGCCTTTTGCTGTTGTTCAGTGGCATGGAGTTAACGGCCCCAAAGAAAGAAACCTTGGAGGAAGAGACCCTGGGTGCCCTGGATGAGGAGTCCCAAGCCAAGTAGGGTGTTTTGCATACTTTACTCATTGGATTGTAATCTTTTCATACATCTTCTTAATGTATTAATAAGAAGCAATGCAGTTCAAGCTTTCTAATGAGTAATTTTTTTTAACTTAGTCAACTTACTTGGGGTCTGAAACTTACATTCCCATTTTTTTCTTGCTAACAGTAGATGGCATTGTGTCTTGCCTTATGACCATAGTCATTCCCTGCTTGCTTTTTAAAAATATTTTTGTTATCTTTAGGTATTTGTACAGAGCAGTTTATGAATATTGTGTGTCTTGATCAATGTTATCCTTTCAGCATTCTCCCCCAATCCTCCAAGCCACCCTTCCCTTTACTTATATTAATTCTAGGTTATGTATTGAATGTTTTGCAATTTAATAAAGCAATTTATGTGTACTCTGCATCATGATTTGTGTCACCACATCAACATCTTTACACACTCCCTTTTGAAACACCCTTTCCCTTAATGTTTCTCAATTCTGTGGTATGGATTCTTGCCTGCATTCTCCACCCTTCCCCCTTCATCTACTCTTCTCCCCTTGCTCCCTTAGCCTTCCCCTCTTGCTAGCACCAATATCCTGGTTCTTGTTTTGCTGGGCTTTGACTTAAAGTCTACACAATTGCTAATGAGTGATTTAATTTTTTTTTAGGTACTGTGGTTTGAATTGGAGCCTTGAGCTCTTGCTCAGCTTGCTGACATCTAGTGCTGCACCACTTCGTTGCTGCTGGTTATTTTGGAGATTGAGTCTACGACTTTTTGCCTGGGCTGGCTTCAAACTGCAATCCTCTGGATCTCAGTCTTCTGAAGAGCTAACATGCAGCATGACCCACTTGTGTCCCCTTCTAACGTGTTTTCATAAAATTAATGGGTTAAATTCAAATATTCTGTTTTTGCCCACCTCTTTCCATCATCTCATTTCTTCTGTTACTCTCGCCAAGTCTCTCTTTTCTCGCTTTTCTTCTTGTAGCTTAGGTGCCTGGTCTATATCTAGCAGGTTTATACCTTAAGTCCACTTGTCTTTTTGAGTTCATGTGGGATCTTGCTTAACCAAACCCAAGCTCGATGACTCCTCACAGTTGTCCACCCTACCTGAACCCATAGGCAGGCATTGTAATCATTTGAAACCTCTGCATGTCTTGACTCCCAGTATTCTGAAATGAGCTCTCAGTTCCACCTAGCAATCTGTTTCAGGGTTTCACTTTTACCACCTTTAAAGCTTAGACCTTCTTGTCTGCTCAGAACTCTGACACTACACTTTCCTTCTCACCCCACACCTCCTCTTTCATTCTCCCTGTGCAGCTTTGTGTCTTAAAAAAGGTGGGAGTCATCAGATGGGAACTTCACAGTTTTCTCACTGTCAAAGGTACAAACCTGTTTATAGCCACTCACCTCCTAGCTTCCTGCCTTCCTGGTAAAAGACTATCTTCTCACAGCTCTTCAAGTTTTTTATCTTTTCTCTCTCTAATTCATAGAAGCTTCATAGTTACGGCTTTTCTCTTCTGAATTCATCTTCTTTCTCCCAGATCTGGTCTTGGAATCAACATTTAAATATGGTCATTCTCATGCTGGCGCTGGGACTTGAACGCTGGGACTCTCACTTGACTTTTTTGCTCACGACTGGCATCATTAGCTAAAGCCATGCCTCCAGTTATGCTTTTCCTGGATAAGTGGAGATAAGAGTCTGAAGGATTTGTGTACCCACGCTGGCTTCAAACTGTGGTTCTCAGATCTCTGCCTGCTGAATAGCTAGGATTACAGTTGTGAGCCACAGGTGTTTAGCACTCAGAAATCTGCTGAACCTTCTCTTGAAACTCCATTCTCTCATGCTTCCATCTTTCTGAGTTGTGTTCCCTCTTTCTTCATTTCCATACCCCATCCTCATTCCTCACTTCACTCCTGCCCTCTTGTCCTTCTGGAAGATGTCACCATGTCTCCTGATGTAATGGTTGTTTCAACATGAGTCTTCTTTGTTCTCAGAAGCATTGTACTTTATTGCTTTCTTAAACATGTCCTCTCACTGGCTTCTGACATTACTGTACTGGTTTACCTTCTGCCTCTCCGTATCTCTGTTGTAGGCTCATCCTTATCTTCTTGGTCTTTTAAAATGCCATTTCCTTCAGCGTCTCTTCTTCTAGAGCCTGTTTGTGGGATCTTATGTATCCTGTAGCTTAAACTGTCAGGTTTATCTCCAGAATTTATCTCTGAGTCCTTCCTTCAGTATACTTCTGGACACCTCCCCTGATCCCATATATTCCTTGTATTCCACATATCCAGGACTTAGCAAATTACTTTCATTACAAGCCTCTGAGCCTCCTTAGTTGTTTCCACAAACTAGAAGCCTAGGAATCACCCATGGAACTCCTTTTGAGACTACCTCTCCCAAATTAAATCCTTCCCTCTGCCCTGTGTGATTTGTACCCTACCTCCAACAGCACAGTCATCTGGCTGTCACATGGCTCCTTGCATTCTCACCTTGTATGCCAAAATGGCATTCAGACTACTGTGCCCTCTTGCTCACTGAATCCTGTTCTTCTTTAAGTTTCTGATCTGACCTGCCCATTCCTACATGGTCTGGCCTCCACAGGACCCCTGGCTCTAACTGTGCCTTCCCTGGGTTCACTTCATTTCTCTTAATTTTAATCTCAGACATACCTGTCCTCTATTACTGTCCTCACATCTGACATGCTTTCGCAAGTATTGATTTCCTATTCTCTATATTTCCATTCATCCTCACCTTCAAACCATTAGAACTTTTACTCATTCTTCACCTGCCCATGGCAGCATGTCTAAAGAACATAGACATGAACCCAGAGTGGTGAGTAACAATTCTAGCTCCACCACTCACCAGACTGGACAAGTTATTTAATCTTTCTTCTTTGGTTCTGTTTTCTTCATCTATAAAATGGTAACAATATAGTACTTGTGCTAAAGTGTTGTTGTAAGGAGTGTGTGTATATGTAAGGGAGAGAATGTACACATAGTGCCTAGCATCTGGTTAGCACTATAGAAATATCACTGTGAAAATCTATATCTATGTAGATATAGAAATATCAATATTATCAGTGTGACTTATCCTAAGAGTAAAAAGGCCATAATTATTGGTGATTATCAAAATAATTAATTTGCTAATCAAAGCTGATGAGAACCTGCTTTGTTCTCATAACTCCACGTTGCTTCCATGGACTCTCACCTCCCACCCCTCCCACCCCCGGGTCCTTCCAGGTTCTCAGGAATAATTCATTCCTGACCTCATCTGAAGTGCAGGACCAAAGCGGGGCACTGATGGCTCACTCCTGTCATCCCAGTTACTCAGGAGGCTAAGATCTGATGATCACAGTTCAAAGCCATCTCAGGCAGGAATGTCTTTGAGACTCTTATCTCCAATTAACCACCAGAAAGCCAGAAGTGGCCTGTGGCTCAAGTGGTAGAGCAGTAGCCTTGAGCTGAAGAGCTGAGGGACAGCACCTAGGCCTAGAATTAAAGCCCCATGGCCTACAAAAAAAAAAAAAAACAAAGGAAAGTTCAGGACTAGGATGATACCTCTGCTAGAAACTCCCAAATGGAATATAAATTCCGAACAGGACAGTTTGGATAATTAATCCCCAATAGGACCAGACAAAGAATCTCCAAAGAAGAGTCTAACAACTCCTGGTTTCTTCTTCCAGCCCAATCCTTTTATCTATCCAAAGACCCTATATGAAAGACTTACCTCTCCCCTCTTGTCCCAAACTTCTTATGTATCTAAAGATGGAATATGAAGGAATGACCGCCGCCCTACTGTCTCAGGCACATATGGACCAGGCAAAGCCCAGGTATGTGTGCACTTGATGTACAGGCAGGGCAGTCTGACCCAAGCCTGGCCTTCAACATTCCACTGTGAGCTGATTGAAAGTCCCTACCTTTCTCTGCCCTAATATGCTTTTGATAACCTCTGCCCCCTGGCTCAGACCCCACAAAACCCACCTCCAAATCCAGCTCCTTGTAGCCTCCACTCCTGCGGGAAGGTTGGTTGCCACTTGCTGATTCTCAGTAAGTAGACCTGTCGAAATGGAGAGTCCAACCTGTTCCTATTCCTTTTTCTATTTTTCTTAACAAAAACTGCAAAATACGTTGGAAAAATAAGATTAATAGTTAATATGACGACTTAAGCAGTGACTTGCCTAAATAAAGACATGTACATTTATATGAATGTTGGAAAATACATTAACTGGATACCTCTGGGAACACATAATATTCTTTCTGAACCAATGAACATTTATATATAGTTGGGTGATATAAGGTTGAATAACAGAATAAAATATAGCATCATTCTAATCTTCATACTTATGGAGATACTGTAGCATTCATAAAAGACAAAGTGATTCTCTGATCTCTCTAAGAGATGGCAATCTCCATGAGGGCTAGTCAACAAATCTCCACTGGCCATAGCTGTTACTAAGCATCTGGTTGAACTGCTGGTGCTGCCCTGTAGAGCAGCCAGGTTGGCCAACCATGCTGAGAAATCCTTGTTTTTGTTCTCTCTTGTCAACCTTTTGAAAGTTGGAAAAACTATATCAAATGACAGTGACACTGGCTGGTCTCAGCCTTGTCTAAATAGTGATGTAACATTGCTGCTTTCAATAATATACAATGTGTACTTCTCAGTTACAGAAATTCTAGATGAATGAATTCGCTACTATATAACCAATAATGTTTTCTTTTTACAGACAATCACAACTGCTCTTCTTTTTGATGTTGCTTCCTTAGATGAATGTGAAATGATCCCATGTGTTTTAATATGTGAGGATAACTGTCACAACTTGTATTTTGTTATAAAAATAGCATTTCTGAAGTATTACTGTGTGCCAAAATCTGCTCTTTATAGAACTGTGTATTAATTCACTGAACTCTGAACTTCTCTGAGCAGTTAACTCTTAACTTTTCACATGGAAGCACAGGGGTTAAACAACTTATTAGTAAATACATGGCTAAAATTATAGTCCAACTGTGCACCAGACAGAAAATGATAAGATTCAGATGACCATCCTGTTAGGGACTTCCCTTAGCTGGGAATAGGTTGCTCAGTCCTATAATCTTAGCTCCTCAGGATGCAGAGATCTGAGGATTGAGGTTCAAAAGCCAGCCCAAGCAGGAAAAGTCCATGAGACGCTTATCTTCAAGTAACCACCAGAACTGAAAGTGGCAATGTGGTTAAAATTGGTAAAGCGCTAGCATTGGCAAAAATGCTCAGGAAGAGTCCCCAGATTCTGAATTCAAGCCCCACAATGGACACACACACATACACACACACACACACAAACACACACAGAAAAAGAGAGAGAGAGAGAGAGAGAGAGAGAGAGAGAGAGAGAGAGAGAGAGAGAGAGAGAGAGAGAGAGAGAGAGAGAGAGAGAGAGAGAGATTCTCCTAAAAAGAGAAGATACTGGTTCTGTCAGCTTGAGGATTGCCAGAAAGATCACTGATGATTTCCCTAGATAGAATTGATGGAACAACCACCCCATTCCTTCCCTTCATGAAAAGAAAATGTTGAGGGTATGTTTGCTTGCTTGTTATCTTGTACAAGGGTTTGAACTGAAGGATTCAGCTTGCTTGCTTGTCACTCTCCCACTTAAGTTATGCCTCTAACCTTGTTGGTCATGGGGCTTGACCTCTGGGCCTGGGCTCTGTCCCTGAGCTCTTCAGGTCAAGGTGAGCACTTGAGCCACAGCACCACTTCCAGTTTTCTATTGGTTAATTGGAGATGAGTCTAACAGACTTTCCTTCCTGGGCTGGCTTTGAACCACGATCCTCAGATCTCAGCCTCATGAGAAACTAGGATTACAGGTATGAACCACCAGCACCCGATCTAGCCAAGCTTTTGCTGGTTATTTGGGAAAAGTCATATTGCAGACTTGTTATTCACATGAGTTCAATTCTCCTCTATAAGACTGTAGTTATGAGCCAAGGTGGTCTAGCTGAGTAAGAATTAATACAAGGTATCTATCTTCTATTGCACTTTGTTTCCAAGTGTATTTGTATAAACAAAGAATATTTTGCATATTTGTGTGTTAGGCTAAATTTGCTTGCCTCACTCATGTCTGATTAGTAAGTTTTACTTAGTTCTAGGGCCCAGTTTCTTTGGTTCACTGTATTTTTGCCTAGGTTCAGGTAGAAAGTCAAAATGTGTATGTGTGGACTGGTGTTTTAGATATTCTCTTGGAATATCACGACTCTTTTTATAAGCTCCATTGCCCCCTTACTCCCTAAATCTCAATGTAGTACAAAGGTGAAGGTTTTATAGATGCAATGCATCAGCCTTGTGGTACCTTGGAGTCCCTCAGAGTCATCACATGGACCTCTGATGGGTCTACGTGTGCTGGGTATGAGGGTCTTTCCAGGATGCACATTTAGAAGTGCCACTTCTTTCTTGGTAACGGAAGCAACTGGTGCCACATATAATTTCTACTCTCTAATATTTTCCTTCAGTGATATAAACAGGACAAGAACATAGAAATACTATGTTTTATTACAACAATATACATAACCTATGTTATTTCAACCTTTAAAAACATTGTAGTATTTTGTGTACAGTAAGTATTCTTTCTGTAATTCCTTTTTATTACTTTTGAATGTAACTGAATTAATATAGTTTGTGCATATTTTACCATTCTAGTATAACTTCATTTGCAGTACTTACATGCAACTATTTTTCAAATTCTGAGATTTAATACTATGTTTTTGGATAACAATTTTATTGTACTTCTATTTCAGTTTGCCATTATGGCCTTATAAATACAAAAAATAAAATCCATTCTTGCTAGTATGGAGTTCAATGTCCTTTGGAAACTACAGACTCAGGATATAACATTGTGCATACACTAATGTGTATCACCTTATTTACAACTGCTCAATAAAATTAGTAGTTCAGATGTCAGCTTCTTTATTTGGCACACTGGGCCAACTGGGCATGCTGGGGCCTCTGGTGAAGTAAAAGCCTAGCTGCAGCCCTTCCACCTTCTGCACTACCTTCTTCTTCTCTGGCAGGCTAGGGCAGTCCTCAGTGGGTGCCACAGCACAGAGCCAGCTGCAGTCGCTGGAAGCTCTACCTGGGCATGGCTTACATGGCATGGTGCCACTGAAGCACTCTAGCAACTGCTTGCAGGTCCAGGGCCTGAATGACCCTTCCCTGGGATCTCACACTTGCATTTCATAATGGGGCTGACAGAATCAGAGCCATTCGCCAGATCTTGGAGCAGGGGATGACTCTGCTGCGTTCTGAGGAGAAAGACAGGCCCAGAGGTCGTTACTCCAACTTTTGTACCCAGGTCAGTGTGGAAGCTTCCTTCCCTGCATCCTCCTGCTGGCTCAGGCTGCCCCGCTCCTTGTCAATGGAAGAGCAACCATTGACACTCATGTCAGGTACTAATGGTTGCTCTTTTGGGTTCGTTAATTTATGTAAAGAGAGCCCCTCCCTCAGACAACAAGTTATATTCAGGGTTTTGTAAACATTCTGTATCTGAGCATTCCCAATGTTTGGCTTTTGTATTCTTTCTTGTAAATTCTAGTGAAATTTGTATTTTAGATGTTGAGGTATGGGGAAGAGCAGCCAGATTATGAACATAGTTTCCTACAAGCTTTTTAGCTAAAAAGGAAAACATATTCTCCTCTAAAACTGCCTATCAGTCAACAAAGTAGAGGGGAACAAGGCTGTTTTCTCCTAAGATCAAAATGTGCTAGTTTTATATGCATGCTTTATGTGTTCAAAATACAATTAAGTCAGCCTGGGTGGCTCAGTGGTAGAGTGCTTGCTTTGCATGCCTGAGGGCCTGGGATTGATTCCTCAGCACCACATAAGCAAAAAGCGAGAAGTGGTGCTGCGGCTCAAGTGGTAGAGTGCTAGCCTTGAGCTCAAGAGCTGAGGGACAGCGCCCAGGCCCAGAGTTCAGGCCCCAGGGGCGGACCAACGAAAAATACAATTAAGTCATTCTCTATCGTGGATACGATTAGGAAAACCTAAGAGTTATGTGTCCTGGGAGCTAGAGGCAGGATTTTTGTGAGCTTTATCCAAAGTGGGGGAGAGGGGAGAGGGGGAAGGTGTTAAAATCCGTATATTATTTTGTAGAATCAAAGTAATACAAAATGTGGATTACAAAAAATCTGTCTGGTCTAGATCTCACGTGCTGCCCTTGACATGGCACTTTTTGCCGTTTCTGGCTGTGGTTAGGTCCACCTGCCTGGTGGGTAACTTGTCTTCAAGGCATCTTGGTCCTGAAGTGGGACCTGGACTACCTAGTGGCAGTTGGAACCAGTCCAAGTACAGGACAAAGACCACTTCCAATGCATGGCTCCATAATTCCTCATGCACGTAGGATTACCAGTGAAATTTCTCTGAATTTGACTCCAGAAAACAATCACTGAACCAAAAGGACAGGCCATCTAACACCTTTCCTATTCCTCCATTCCCTCCTTCCTTGGTAAAGTGCAAAATAGTTTTGCAGGTTTTGGCTCACAAACAAATCACCCACCCTCCCCTGGTAAACTAAGTTGCAAGTGACTAAGTCATGTAAATGCATAGTGCCACATTCTTTATTCTGGACAACATCTTCAGGTTGTTTGATGCTTTAATCTTTTTTTTTTTTATTTCTTTTTGTCAGTTGTGGGGCTTGAACTCTGGGCCTGAGTGTTATGTTCCTGAACTCCTCAGATCAAGGGGAGCCCTCTACTACTTGAGCCACAGCAACACTTCCTCTTTTCTGGTGGTTAAGTGGAGATAACAGTCTCACAAACTTTCCTGCCAGGGTTTGCTTTGGACCATGAATTTTTAAATTACATTTCTATATATTTTTGCTAATTTCGGAAGACTCGGTTCTCTTTTCTCTTTAATTTTCTCCTGTATCTTCTTGTTTTGGAACAAATGTCATGGACTCTCCATCCATTTAAAACTAAGCTTATTTCATTAATTTAATAGAAAAGGAATCACGCCTGCCTGCATCTCAGGACAGCTTCGCAAATAATGTTAATCTGATAATTCACATCATGAATTTTCAAATTCATGTTGATATTTTTTTTGTAAACCATTTACTAAAGAGTTCCCAAAAAGCAAGAATAAATAATAATGTTCTGATTTCTAACAAGGTTAAAAAAACTAGTAATTCAACAAAACACATTGTATTCTTCCCAGATTCCATGTATAGAAGCCGTTAACACTAACCCCCTCCTTTCAAACTTGTAGCTTTATTCAGTTTAACTGTGCTGGCTTTCATTTTGGTACTAGCATCAATAATTTTCCTGTAGTATTTGACAGTGAAATTCCATTTGTTAATAGCTCAATTCTTATTGACAATGGTAAACTCATAAGTTAACTATCACAGAGCATAAAATATTGAATAGCATTAATTATATGCAACTATTCCATAAATTAATAAAGTACCATGTATATGCATGTTCATATAATTTTTAAAACGCAAAATTATATATCTGTGTCTAGTCACCTCTGTATAACCTCTTTCCTTTCCACATCCAGTTAGTCACTCATGTTAAATATCTGAAGAATAACTTGTCCCAATGTGACTTCAAGAGGCCAGGGGTATCCAAGTCTACTGGCTATGCCCAATCTGCCCTTGTTTTCTTAGGCAATGCAGCATCAGTGTCACGGGTGTCAGGGATCAGGTGCCTGGAACCATAGTACTATGAATTATGTAGAACACAGTAGCAGAGGCTAGGATACCAGGGAAAGAAGAATTGTGACTGAAATTGTTGAGTTGTAAAGGCCAGGTGTAGGAAGCATGTCTCGAGTTCACTGCTCTTGCTGCTCCGAGCCCAGGGAAGCGGGGAAGGTTCCAGCTCTGGATCAGGATCAGGCTTTGTGGACAAGCCTGGGTGAGGAATCTGGGGACCTGCACAGTGGCCACCTTGTGCAGCCTGGGAACTTCCTTAGCGTGGCCTAGTCTTCTCCACAGAAAGGCACATTCACTCCTGTGCCTCTCCTGCCTTCAGGATTCTTGCTGTCCTCTTGTCTTCTGCCATGTCCAACTACAGGTATCAACTTCTCCACAGCGCTGAGAGGCCATCACAGAGATGCTCACAGGGATTCTCATGCCTGATTCACCAAGCATGCAGGACTCCGGGGTGCCATCCTCCAGGCAAAGTGTACCTCCATTTCAGCTTGGCTGCCCCTGCCTAGGGGACCACAAACTGCATTTTTACACAGGAAGCCAGGGGTACACAAGGCCATCCTGCAGTCTATGGCATCCTTTCTCTCCTTCTACTCAGGTTTGGGGAGGCTGTGGAGTCAACCAAAACATCACATTTGATTATCTAGAAGGAAGAGGAAAAAAGTTTCATTGTTCCAGATATAACTGCCCCTGGGATTCTCTGTGTACACGAGGTGTGTGTGTGTGTGTGTGTGTGTGTGTGTGTGTGTGTGTGTGTGTGTGTGTGTGTGTGTGTGTGTGTGTGTGTTGTGTGTGTGTGTGTGTGTAGTGTGAGAGAGTCAGACACAGCTGAGGTTTGGGGTAAAACACTTCTTCCCTTCAGCACTGAGTTTTGGTATCTAATGGTTTTCCCCCCATCCCAATTCTGAGTCAACGTTCTAAAGTTGTCCTTCTGTATACTTTTATCCTTTGATCTTCTTGATGTTCAGATTCCTATGGTCTGCTTGTGAACTTTACCATTTACTGTTGAAGGTGGTGCTGTTTTAAAAATAACTTATGAAGCCCTCTGATCACTTTAAATGCTATTTTACTGTGTTAGTGCATTTTACTTAGCCCAACTCAGGGCCTCGGCTGTGACTTTTAATTCTGAGATTAGCTTAGGGCTAATATGAGATACTATCCTTTCAATCTATCTTTCAAGTGAAAGATGTTCGGCATCTTTATTGAAATAATTGCCTGGTTGTAAAAAAAAACAGTGTTATAAATGTACAATCGGTTGATTTTAGTAAATTGTGCACCTTTGTAGTGATATTTATTTTTTACTAAGGTAAATTGTTGGAATGGGAGAAATCACAAATTCTTTTTTTATTGTGAAAAAATGTACGGAGGGGTTACAATTACATCGGCAAGATAGTGAGTACATTTCTTATCAAGCATTTTGTAGCCTCCTCCTTTGTTTACCCTTCCCATCCCTTCCCATCCTCCCTCTCCCCCAACCTGATCCTCCCCCCCCAATTGTAAAATTCGTTTTTGACATGACAACTTGTACTTCTCATTGTTGCAACAGGTCCAACTGTATCCTTATTTAAACGACTTGTTGGAAAATCACAAATTCTATAACTTAAAAATTGATCAATTAACAAAAAAAGAAAGAAACACTGATTAGGAGTCATGTACAAATGTAAATGTTTAATAAATAAATGAAATGTTTGAAATTCTTATCCACAAAGGAAATATACATCAAAAAGTCACAAATTCCATCTTACACATCAGAATACTTATCACAACTCAAACAAATAAAAACAAATGCTGGAGAGGTTAAAATAAATCAGGAACTATATATAGTTGTGTGGCATTATAAACTAGTGCAACCCATATGGAGATCAGAATGGCAGTTTAGACAATGCCAAAAAAGACACATATTTTAATGAGCTTTACAGCAACTTGGGTACATATGGAAGAAATATGATTCAACATGAATATCCATGTTCATGGGAGGAGTATTCATAGCAATCAAGCTCTGCAGTCAACCTGGGTGCAGAAAGAGGGAATAAAGAAAATGTGATATTCATAGCTATAAACATATACTGGGATATAAGAGAAATGAATGCGTCTACTATTTCTTTTCAAAATATTTTTGGATATACACAATCCTAATTTCACTGGGCTTTATGGCATTGAGTTTTGCTTTCTTGATGAACCTCCATAATGATTTTCAGAGCAGTTAAAAAGGTTAAAGATATCCTATAATAAGTGGATGGGGGACTGAAATTTAAATATATCAGTGAACACATACAGGACAATCATATATAGTTCTAATTTGAAGCAATTTTAAGAAGGCCACAATTAGGGGAAAGACAATGTTAGAAGATTAATAACAAATTTTGTTGAAAAGTTGAATAAAGAGGTATAAAATGAAATTTATCAAAAGCTGTTGAATGATAGAAGATGGATGGAGGTTAGAAAAACAGATTCATCTGCATGGTCAACTCGACTGAGGTATATGCATATTTGGTGTACACTCATGAAACTCATTCCAAAACATAAAATATCCTTAAAATATTTATGAGAAGATAGAACAGGATCTGTCTTGAGTATATGTAATAGCAAGAATTCACTGGAGGATCAGAAATGTGAATGAGAGAGAATATCACCAAAATAGTTTATGTGATTCTTTGAAGGTGCACAATGAATCTGTGTTTGGGAAAAAAAGAAAGAAGATGATGAAAACATATGAGGTGTTTTCAAGATATATCTTACACATATACAGAGATGGAAAAACAGGAAAAATGTGCAACTAATTAGTGCTAATTTAACAAAACATTTTGGTCATTTTAAAAAATGAAACTATGAAAATAATATTTAATATCATCAAATAAATATGCCATGGAAGAAAATGTACATAGACAGATTTTCCCCAAAATTTGTTTTATTTGATAACAAATGGATTAAATTAAAATGTAATTATGTCTGAAGATGTTAACACTTTCAAATGTCATTGTTAGAACCACCAAAGGAAAATAACAGAGAAGTAGAAAGTAAGAACAATCTCTGTTTTGGATGAAGATACTCAGTAGAAATTTGTGACGAAAGAATGTGCTCTGTTTTCCTCATCAATATAGAGGTAGGACACCTACCTTTTGACAGAACACTTGTAGTAAGTGCAATTAAGTTACTAATTTAGGTAGTAATTCATTACATTTATTCCCTAATTTTATGATGTGACTCCCAAATTGTATGAGTGGTCCTAGGAGATTTTCTGAGCTATTTCACCCAGAGTTTCTAATTGCTTCACCTGTCAATGTTTCTTCTGCTACTTTCATTTCTCCTTGTTTCTCAAGTCAATTCCTGTGACCTTTTGATTGATGAGAAAGAGCTGGAGAAATGTGAGGATGGCCTGGAGTCTGAGCTAACATCCACTACAGCTAAGAGGATCTGGTGAAGGACCTCCACCTGGGCCTCAGAATCAGATATTATTTGACCTCTTCATAAATGGGGAAACTCACTTCATCAGGAAGACTCTGTCATTCCTTGGCTTTCTCTGAAAAGATTTGGTACTAGGGCACAATTGAGAATGAGCTTTCTCTCCACCAGCCACAGCCTTAGCAGGAGGAACAGATTCAAATCTGAAAATTTTCTCAGTTCCCACAGGGCCAGTCAGAAGACAGGAGAACATACTTTCCTGGTCATCAGGGACCTTCTGGTAGGATTAGAGTCTGGACAAAGTCAAAGATGGAGATAAACTTAGACTGGGTGTAAGGGGGACACAAAAAACTTCCCTTTCTTTGACTATGAGTGAGTTGGTGAGTTGTTTAGTCAGACATGATGCCTCCTTCATATCAGAAAATAAACTACGTGAATTATGTCACTG